>NC_052332.1:39414521-39444521 GCF_016432855.1 Salvelinus namaycush | reverse complement strand
TGTAGTCTACACACCAATTTAAATGCACAGAGCGGCTCCATTGATGAAATCCAGCTTCACCATTACGCACACCGTAGACACACCTCTAAACATTACGCAATGAAGGAGCACATTCTGTCTTTCTCTCAGAGTAACTCATCCTACTCGAATATCCATTTACATTGTATTATAATCTACTAACGGTTACAACCATACATCGCATTTCATTACGAATCCATCCTCGATTGTAGAGGACCTCTATGGGAACATATTCGAGAAGAGAACGGTAAACCGTCGCGGCATAATTTCGCTCAATTGTCAGTTAAAATATCAACAAAAAGATATGAGACAAAATTAAAGCAAGCCCTACCTTCGACTTCAAGCATGATGAAAACACAGTGTTATTCCAAAAAAAAAGAGAGAGGAGAAAAGGGAGAAAAGGAGAGAAACAGCGGCACTTTCTGAGGACTCTGGGCTAACAGCTCCGTTAATAATTATATTGAATTGGAGAGCGAGCAGAGCGCGCGGTATACTACACATTACAGAGCGCTCATAGGCGGTAGGGCTGCTTGCGTATACGATGACGTGCACCAGGACCAGTGGGGCTAGTGCTGCGGTGGAGAGAGAAAGATGCAGAGAGAAATAGAGGGAGAGAAAGGAGAAACAGCGAGTGAGAGATGCAGAGAGAGAGAGGAGCAACAACGAGAGAGAGATGCAGAGAGATGCAGAGAGATAGAGAGGAGAAACAGGGAAAGAGATCTATTTTATGAAATCTAAAATAAAACAGAAATATCACATTTACATAAGTATTCAGACCCTTTACTCAGTACTTTGCTGAAGCACCTTTGGCAGCAATTACAGCCTCAAGTCTTCTTGGGTATGACGCTACAAGCTTGGCACATCTGCATATGGGGAGTTTCTTCCATTCTTCTCTGCAGATCCTCTCAAGCTCTGTCAGGTTGGATGGGGAGCGTTGCTGCACAGCTATTTTCAGGTCTCTCCAGAGAAGTCCGATCGGGTTCAAGTCCGGGCTCTGGCTGAGCCACTCAGGGACATTCAGAGACCTGTCCCAAAGCCACTCCTGCGGTCCCATGTAGCTCAGTTGGTAGAGCATGGTGCTTGCAATGTCAGGGTTGTCGGTTTGAATCCCATAGGGGGCCAGTAAATCAAATGCACTCACTACTGTAAGTCTCTCTGGATAAGAGTGTCTGCTAAATGTAAAATGTTGTCTTGACTGTGTGCTTAGGGTTGTGGGCCTGAGCACTCCAGACCAGGTTTTCATCAAAGAATGCTCTGTTCATCTTTTCCTCAATCCTGACTAGTCTCCCAGTCCCAGCTGCTGAAAAACATCCCCACAGCATGACGCTGCCACCACCATGCTTCACCGTAAGGATGGTGCCAGGTTTCCTCCAAATGTGATGCTTGGAATTCAGGCCAAAGAGTTCAATCTTGGTTTCATCAGACCAGAGTTTTTAGGTGCACTTTTGCAAACTCCAAGCGGGTTGTCATATGTCTTTTACTGAGGAGTGGCTTCTGTCTGGCCACTACCATAAAGACCTGATTTGTGGAGTGCTGCAGAGATGAATGTCCCTCTGGAAGGTTCTCCCATCTCCACAGAGGAACACTAGAGCATTGTCAGAATGACCATTAGGTTCTTGGTCACCTGTCTGACCAAGGCCCTTCTCCCCTGATTTCTCAGTTTGGCCGGGTGGCCAGCTCTAGGAAGAGTCTTGGTGGTTCCAAACTTCTTCCATTTAATAATGACAGAGGCCACTGTGTTCTTGGGGACTTTCAATGCTGCAGACATTTGTTTGTACCCTTCCCCAGATCTGTGCATCGACACAATCCTGTCTCGAAGCTCTGAAGGACAATTCCTTCGACCTCATGGCTTGGTTTTTTCTCTAACATGCACTGTCAACTGTGGGATCTTACAGTCGAAGTCGGAAGTTTACATACACCTTAGCCGAATACATTTAAACTCAGTTTTTCACAATTCCTGACATTTAATCCTAGTAAAAAGTCCCTGTCGTAGGTCAGTTAGGATCACCACTTTATTTTAAGAATGTGAAATGTCAGAATAATAGTAGAGAGAATGATTTATTTCAGCTTTTATTTCTTTCATCACATTTGCAGGGTCAGAGGTTTACATACACTCAATTAGTATTTGGTAGCATTGCCTTTAAATTGGTTAACTTGGGTCAAACGTTTCAGGTAGCCTTCCACAAGATTCCCACAATAAGTTGGGTGAATTTTGGCCCATTCCTCATGACAGAGCTGGTGTAACTGAGTCAGGTTTGGAGGCCTCCTTGCTTGCACACACTTTTTCAGTTCTGTCCACAAATTTTCTATGGGATTGAGGTCAGGGCTTTGTGATGGCCACTCCAATACCTTGACTTTGTTGTCCTTAAGGCATTTTGCCACAACTTTGGAAGTATGCTTGGGGTCATTGTCCATTTGGAAGACCCATTTGCGACCAAGCTTTAACTTCCTGACTAATGTCTTGAGATGTTGCTTCAATATATCCACATAATTGTCCTACCTCATGATGCCATCTATTTTGTGAAGTGCACCAGTCCCTCCTGCAGCAAAGCACCCCCACAACATGATGCTGCCACCCCCGTGCTTCACGGTTGGGATGGTGTTCTTCGGCTTGCAAGCCTCCCCGTTTTTCCTCAAAACATAACAATGGTCATTATGGCCAAACAGTCCTATTTTTGTTTCATCAGACCAGAGGACATTTCTCCAAAAAGTACGATCTTTGTTCACATGTGCAGTTGCAAACCGTAGTCTGGCTTTTTTATGGCGGTTTTGGAGCAGTGGCTTCTTCCTTGCCAAGCAACCTTTCAGGTTATGTCGATATACTTGTTTTACTATGGATATACAGTATATCACAAAAGTGAGTACACCCCTCACATTTTTGTAAATATTTGGGTATATCTTTTCATGTGACAACACTGAAGAAATGACACTTTGCTACAATGTAAAGTAGTGAGTGTACAGCTTGTATAACAGTGTAAATTTGCTGTCCCCTCAAAATAACTCAACACACAGCCATTAATGTCTAAACCGCTGGCAACAAAAGTGAGTACACCCCTAAGTGAAAATGTCCAAATTGGGCCCAAAGTGTCAAGATTTTGTGTGGCCACCATCATTTTCCAGCACTGCCTTATCCCTCTTGGGCATGGAGTTCACCAGAGCTTCACAGGTTGCCACTGGAGTCCTCTTCCACTCCTCCATGACGACATCACAGAGCTGGTGGATGTTAGAGAGCTTGCACTCCTCCACCTTCCGTTTGAGGATGCCCCACAGATGCTCAATAAGGTTTAGGTCTGGAGACATGCTTGGCCAGTCCATCACCTTTACCCTCAGCTTCTTTAGCAAGGCAGTGGTTGTCTTGGAGGTGTGTTTGGGGTCGTTATCATGTTGGAATACTGCCCTGCGGCCCAGTCTCCGAAGGGAGGGGATCATACTCTGCTTCAGTATGTCACAGTACATGTTGGCATTCATGGTTCCCTCAATGAACTGTAGCTCCCCAGTGCCGGCAGCACTCATGCAGCCCCAGACCATGACACTCCCACCACCATGCTTGTCTTTGTACTCCTCACCTGGTTGCCGCCACACACGCTTGACACCATCTGAACCAAATACGTTTATCTTGGTCTCATCAGACCACAGGACATGGTTCCAGTAATCCATGTCCTTAGTCTGCTTGTCTTCAGCAAACTGTTTGCGGGCTTTCTTGTGCATCATCTTTAGAAGAGGCTTCCTTCTGGGACGACAGCCATGCAGACCAATTTGATGCAGTGTACGGCGTATGGTCTGAGCACTGACAGGCTGACCCCCCACCCCTTCAACCTCTGCAGCAATGCTGGCAGCAATCATACATCTATTTCCCAAAGACAACCTCTGGATATGACGCCGAACACGTGCACTCTACTTCTTTGGTCGACCATGGCGAGGCCTGTTCTGAGTGGAACCTGTCCAGTTAAACCTCTGTATGGTCTTGGCCACCGTGCTGCAGCTCAGTTTCAGGGTCTTGGCAATCTTCTTATAGCCCAGGCCATCTTTATGTAGAGCAACAATTATTTTTTTCAGATCCTCAGAGTTCTTTGCCATGAGGTGCCATGTTGAACTTCCAGTGACCAGTCAGTATGAGAGAGTGTGAGAGCGATGACACCAAATTTAACACACCTGCTCCCCATTCACACCTGAGACCTTGTAACATTAACGAGTCACATGACACCGGGGAGGGAAAATGGCTAATTGGGCCCAATTTGGACATTTTCACTTAGGGGTGTACTCACTTTTGTTGCCAGCGGTTTAGACATTAATGGCTGTGTGTTGAGTTATTTTGAGGGGACAGCAAATGTACACTGTTATACAAGCTGTACACTCACTACTTTACATTGTAGCAAAGTGTCATTTCTTCAGTGTTGTCACATGACAAGATATACTCAAATATTTACAAAAATGTGAGGGGTGTACTCACTTTTGTGATATACTGTAGATACTTTTGTACCTGTTTCCTCCAGCATCTTCACAAGGTCATTTGCTGTTGTTCTGGAATTGATTTGCACTTTTTGCACCAAAGTACATTCATCTCTAGGAGACAGAACACGTCTCCTTCCTGAGCGGTATGATGGCTGCGTGGTCCCATGGTGTTTATACTTGCATACTATTGTTTGTACAGATGAACGTGGTACCTTCAGGCGTTTGGAAATTGCTCCCAAGGATGAACCAGACATGTGGAGGTCTACAATGTTTTTCTGAGGTCTTGGCTGATTTCTTTTGATTTTCCCATGATGTCGAGCAAAGAGGCACTGATTTTGAAGGTAGGCCTTGAAATACATCCACAGGTACAACTCCAATTGACTCAAATGATGTCAATTAGCCTATCAGAAGCTTCTAAAGCCATGACATAATTGTCTGGAATTTTCCAAGCTGTTCAAAGGCATAGTCAGCTTAGTGTATGTAAACTTCTGACCCACTGGAATTGTGATACAGTGAATTATAACTGAAATAATCTGTCTGTAAACAATTGTTGGAAAAATTACTTGTGTCATGCACAAAGTAGATGTCCTAACCGACTTGCAAAAACTATAGTTAGTTAACAAGACATTTGTGGAGTGGTTGAAAAACGAGTTTTAATGGCTCCAACCTAAGTGTATGTAAACTTCCGACTGTATATAGACAGGTGTGTGCCTTTCCAAATCATTTCCAATCAATTGAATTTACCACAGGTGGACTCCGCTCAAGTTGTAGAAACATCTCAAGGATGATCAATGGAAACAGGATGCACCTGAGCTCAATTTCGAGTCTCATAGAAAGGGTCTGCATATTTATTTAATTAATGTATTTCTGTTTTTTACTTTTAATACATTTGCAAACATTTCATCAAAACCTGTTTTTTGCTTTGTCATTATGGGGTATTGTCTGTAGAATGCTGAGGATTTTTATTTATTTAATCAATTCCAGAATAAGGCAATAACGTAAAAAACGTTGAAAAAGTCAAGGGGTCTGAATACTTTCCGAATGCACTGTAGGATACTCACGTTGCCCCTAGTTGCTGGTATTGAAGGCATCTCCCTACTAGACGGTAATACATGCTCTACGTTGCCCCTAGTGGACGGTATTGAAGGCATCTCCCTACTAGACGGTAATAGGTGCTCACGTTGCCCCTAGTGGACGGTATTGAAGGCATCTCCCTACTAGATGGTAATAGGTGCTCACGTTGCCCCTAGTGGCTGATATTGAAGGCATCTCCCTACTAGATGGTAATAGGTGCTCACATTGCCCCTAGTGGACGGTATTGAAGGCATCTCCCTACTAGATGGTAATACGTGCTCTACGTTGCCCCTAGTGGACAGTATTGAAGACATCTCCCTATTAGATGGTAAAAGGTGCTCATGTTAGGCCTCCCGGGTGGCGCAGTGGTCTAGGGCACTGCATCGCAGTGCTAGCTGCGCCACCAGAGTCTCTGGGTTCGCGCCCAGGCTCTGTCGCAGCCGGCCGCGACCGGGAGGTCCGTGGGGCGACGCACAATTGGCATAGCGTCGTCCGAGTTAGGGAGGGTTTGGCCGGTAGAGATATCCTTGTCTCATCGCTCTCCAGCGACTCCTGTGGTGGGCCGGGCGCAGTGCACGCTAACCAAGGGGGCCAGGTGCACGGTGTTTCCTCCGACACATTGGTGCGGCTGGCTTCCGGGTTGGAGGCGCGCTGTGTTAAGAAGCAGTGCGGCTTGGTTGGGTTGTGCTTCGGAGGACGCGTGGCTTTCGACCTTCGTCTCTCCCAAGCCCGTACGGGAGTTGTAGCGATGAGACAAGATAGTAATTACTAGCGATTGGATACCACGGAAATTGGGGAGAAAAGGGGATAAAAAAAATATATATATTTTTAAAAAAGGTGCTCATGTTGCCCCTAGTGGATGGTATTGAAGACATCTCCTGATGTCCTGGGGACCTGGACAAAATACTGAAGTCTATCTAGTGTTACCTCACTGCACTGATGCTCTTTTACCAAGAGCAGACTCTGATTCAGAGGGGTCGCGTTAAATGCGGAAGACACATTTCAGTTGAAGGCATTCAGTTGTACAACTGACTAGGTATTCCCTTTCCCAGACAATTACCCTCTCCTCTCCTCGCCTCGCCTTGCCTCGCCTCGCCTCGCCTCTCCTCTCCTCTCCTCTCCTCTCCTCTCCTCTCCTCTCCTCTCCTCTCCTCTCCTCTCCTCTCCTCTCCTCTCCTCTCCTCTCCTCTCCTCTCCTCTACACTACCCTACCCTCTCTTCTCCTCTCCCCTCTCCTTTAGCATAATGACCACACCACCCATATCAGAGTATAACAGTGTGGTATGATAATATTATGGAAATAATGGTAATAATGACTGTTGGCGAAGGCTTGTGTCTGAAGTGATGAATAACACTCTCTAACACCATCTGCAGTCTCTGTTAACTTTACACTGTATGATGCAGAGTAGTGATGTGCAGTTCACAAACGATTCTTTATTTTTGAACGACTCTTTTTACTGTCCAGTTATTTGTTTGACCTGCTGTAGGATTTATTGTGGCCAGCAGGTCAAACAAAGAACTGGTCAGTAAAAAGAGTCGTTCAAAAAGAAGAGTAGTGATGTGCAGTTCACGAACGATTCTTTCTTTTTGAATGACTCTTTTTACTGACCGGTTCTTTGTTTGACCTGCTGGCCGCAATAAATCCTACAGCAGGCTTAATATGCGCTAAATACAGAGACAAGCTCCGACCACAAACTGTAGTATGTGCGAGCAGGAAAACAGATCATGCTGCAGGCATTATACAGAAGACATGTTTAATTACTGCAGTGGGCTAAATCAGGGTCACACACAGTGTTTCTGGGTAGGCTTAAACGAAGCTACTTTGAAACAAAAGTTTACACTTCAAACACATGGTTATGGGCTTAAAAAAAAGAAGACACCTTTACCTTGTCAGATATAGAGTTGAAATGTATTCAGTTTTGAGTTTGCAGCTCAATATTACACTTTATATACATCACAAAAAACTGAAATATAATGAAACCGTTTGACATAGAAACACTGAATTTTCGTCCGTTATTCTTTACAATGATTATTAATTATGGAATTGTGAAAAATATGAATAGCATTCCACTCTTGAGGCCACTAGAGGGAAATTTGGTCACTTGAAGACAGGAAAGGTCTGATAATTATTCATGTTTAGTGTATAAGAGGTCATACAATAAATACGTTTTGTAGTGATCCCTATGTTGTTGATGTAAATAATATTTGTTGGTCCATGATGTATAATGAGGAGCAAACAGACGATACACTTGACACATGTATGACCTGGCCATGTGGTGCCAAGATAACAACCTCTCCCTAATAAACGTGATCAAGACAAAGGAGATGATTGTGGACTGCAGGAAAAGGAGGACAGAGCAGGCCTCCATTCTCATCGACGGGGTTGTAGTGGAGCAGGTTGAGAGCTTCAAGTTCCTTGGTGTCCACATCACCAACGAACTATCATGGTCCAAACACACCATGACAGTCGTGAAGAGGGCACAACAAAGCTTATTCCCCCTCAGGAAACCCGAAAGATTTGGCATGGGTCCTCAGATCCTCAAAAAGTCCTACAGCTGCAACATCGAGAGCATCCTGACTGGTTTCATCACCGCCTGGTATGGCAACTGGTCGGTCTCCGACCGCAAGGCACTACAGAGGGTAGTGCGTACGGTCCAGTACATCACTGGGGTCAAGCTGCCTGCCATCCAGGACCTTATAACCAGGCGGTGTCAGAGGAAGACCCTAAAAATTGCCAAAGACTCCAGCCACCCGAGTCATAGACTGTTCTTTCTCCTACCGCATGGCAAGCGGTACCGGAGCACCAAGTCTAGGTCCAAAAGGCTTCTGAACAGCTTCTACCCCCAAGACATAAGACTCATGAACAGCTAATCAAATGGCTACCCAGACTATTTACATTGTCCCCCCCCCCCCCCCCCCTCTTTTACACTGCTGCTACTCTCTGTTATTGTCTATGCATAGTCACTTTAATAGCTCTACCTACATGTACATATTACCTCAATTACCTTGACTAACCTGTGCCCCCGCACATTGACTCTGTACTGGTACCCCCTGTATATAGCCTCCACATTGACTCTGTACTGGTATCCCCTGTATATAGCCTCCACATTGACTCTGTACCGTAATACCCTGTATATAGCCTCCACATTGACTCTGTACCGTAATACCCTGTATACAGCCTCCACATTGACTCTGTACCGTAATACCCTGTATATAACCTCATCCTATTTTCTTCTTTTCTATTTTCTATTTATTTTTGACTTCAGTTTATTTTAGTAAATACTTTCTTAACACTTATTTTTCTTAAAACTGCATTGTTGGTTAAGGGCTTGTAAGTAAGCATTTCACTGTAAGGTCTACACCTGTTGTATTCGGCACATGTGACAAATAACTTTAGATTTTTTTATTTGATTTAAAGCATGAGAGTAAAAAGCTTTGGAGCACCTTAAATTACATTTTGGGAAAAAAGGCAAACTCAGATCCATCATTCATTGAATCACAAAACTGATATTGCCAACAACTTTAATGATTTTGTTCACTGGATGGAAAATGACTGAGGATAATAGGGGACAATATTGCCACTACTATTTGCCATATTTTTTATTTAAGCATACTGGAAAGTGTGTGCCCCCAGGCAGTGTTGTAAAGTAATTAAGGAAAATACTTGAGTACTACCTGTCGTTTTTTGGGGGTTATCTGTACTTTACTATTCATATTTTTGACAATGTTTACTTTTACTTCACTACATCCCTAAAGAAAATAATGTTCTACTCCTTACATTTTCCCTGACACCCAAAAGTACTAGTAACATTTTGAATGCTTAGCAGGACAGGAAAATAGTCTAATTCAGGCACTTAGAGAAAATACCTGGTCATCCCTACTGCATCTGATCTGGCGGACTCACTGAACACAAATGCTTTGTTTGTAAATGATGTCTGAGTGTTGGAGTGTGGCCCCTGGCTATCTGTAACTGATGTCTCAGTGTTGGAGTGTTGGAGTGTGGCCCCTGACTATCTGTAACTGATGTCTCAGTGTTGGAGTGTTGGAGTGTGCACCTGGCTATCTGTAACTGATGTCTCAGTGTTGGAGTGTTGGAGTGTGCCCCTGGCTATCTGTAACTGATGTCTCAGTGTTGGAGTGTTGGAGTGTGCCCCTGGCTATCTGTAACTGATGTCTCAGTGTTGGAGTGTTGGAGTGTGCACCTGGCTATCTGTAACTGATGTCTCAGTGTTGGAGTGTTGGAGTGTGCCCCTGGCTATCTGTAACTGATGTCTCAGTGTTGGAGTGTTGGAGTGTGCACCTGGCTATCTGTAACTGATGTCTCAGTGTTGGAGTGTTGGAGTGTGCCCCTGGCTATCTGTAACTGATGTCTCAGTGTTGGAGTGTTGGAGTGTGCCCCTGGCTATCTGTAACTGATGTCTCAGTGTTGGAGTGTTGGAGTGTGGCCCCTGATTATCTGTAACTGATGTCTCAGTGTTGGAGTGTTGGAGTGTGGCCCCTGACTATCTGTAACTGATGTCTCAGTGTTGGAGTGTTGGAGTGTGGCCCCTGACTATCTGTAACTGATGTCTCAGTGTTGGAGTGTTGGAGTGTGCCCCTGGCTATCTGTAACTGATGTCTCAGTGTTGGAGTGTTGGAGTGTGCCCCTGGCTATCTGTAACTGATGTCTCAGTGTTGGAGTGTTGGAGTGTGCACCTGGCTATCTGTAACTGATGTCTCAGTGTTGGAGTGTTGGAGTGTGCACCTGGCTATCTGTAACTGATGTCTCAGTGTTGGAGTGTTGGAGTGTGCACCTGGCTATCTGTAACTGATGTCTCAGTGTTGGAGTGTTGGAGTGTGCACCTGGCTATCTGTAACTGATGTCTCAGTGTTGGAGTGTTGGAGTGTGCACCTGGCTATCCATACATTTAAAAAACAAGGAAATCGTGCCGTCTGGTTTGCTTAATATAAGCAATTTGAAATTATTTATACTTTCAGTTTTGATACTTAAGTATATTTAAACCAAATACTTTTGGATATTTACTCAAGTAGTATTTTACTGGGTTACTTTCACTTGAGTCATTTTCTATTAAGGTATCTTTACTTTTACTCAAGTATGAAAATTGGGTACTTTTTCCACCACTGCCCCCATGCTCGGAGGGAAGCAAAAGTCATTCCGCTACCTAAGAATAGTAAAGCCCCCTTTACTGGCTCAAATAGCCAACCAATCAGCCTGTTAACCAACCCATAATAAACTTTTGGAAAAAATGGTGTTTGACCAAATACAATGCTATTTTACAGTAAACAAATTGACAACAGACTTTCAGCATGCTTATAGGGAAGAACATTCAACAAGTACAGCACTTACACAAATGACTGATGATTGGCTGGGAGAAATTGATGATAAACAGATTGTGGGGGTTGTTTTGTTAGACTTCAGTGCGGCATTTGACCTTATTGATCATGGTCTGATGCTGGAAAGCCATATGTGTTATGGCTTTACACTCCCTGCTATATTGTGGATAGAGAGTTACCTGTCTAACAGAACACAGAGGGTGTTCTTTAATGGAAGCCTCTCCAACATAGTCCATGGAGAATCAGGAATTCCCCAGGGCAGCTGTCTAAGCCCCTTACTTTTTCTCAAACTTTACTAATGACATGCCACTGGCCTTGAGTAAAGCCAGTGTGTCTATGTATGTGGATGACTCAACACTATACACGTCAGCTACTACAGCGAGTGAAATCACTGCAACCCTTTTTTATTTTTTTATTTTTTATTTCACCTTGATTTAACCAGGTAGGTTAGTTGAGAACAAGTTCTCATTTACAACTGTGACCTGGCCAAGATAAAGCAAAGCAGTGCGACAGAAACAACAACACAGAGTTACACATAAACAAACGTACAGTCAAAAACACAATAGAAAAAAATAAAAGTATATATACAGTTTGTGCAAATGGCATGAGGAGGTATGGCAATACATAGGCCATAGTAGCAAAGCAATTATAATTTAGCAGATTAACACTGGAGTGATAGATGAGCAGATGATGATGAGCAGATGATGGTGTGCAAAAGAGCAGCACAGTAAATAAAAACAATATGGGGATGAGGTAGGTAGATTGGGTGGGCTATTTACAGATGGACTATGTACAGCTGCAGCAATCGGTTAGCTGCTCAGATAGCTGATGTTTAAAGTTAGTGAGGGTAATGTCAGTCTCCAACTTCAGCGATTTTTGCAATTCGTTCCAGTCACTGGCATCAGAGAACTGGAAGGAAAGGCGGCCAAACGAGGTATTGGCTTTGGGGATGACCAGTGAGATATACCTGCTGGAGCAGGTGGGTGGGTGTTGTTATCGTGACCAGTGAACTGAGATAAGGCGGAGCTTTACCTAGCATAGACTTATAGAGCCAGTGGGTCTGGCGACGAATATGTAGCGAGGGCCAGCCGACTAGAGCATACAGGTCGCAGTGGTGGGTGGTAAAGGCGCTTTGGTAACAAAACGGATGGCACTGTGACAGACTGCATACAATTTGCTGAGTAGAGTATTGGAAGCTATTTTGTAGAAGACATCGCCGAAGTCGAGGATCGGTAGGATAGTCAGTTTTACTAGGGCAAGTTTGGCGGCGTGAGTGAAGGAGGCTTTGTTGCGAAATAGAAAGCCGATTCTATAATTGATTTTAGATTGGAGTTGTTTGATATGAGTCTGGAAGGAGAGTTTACAGTTTAGCCAGACACCTAGGTATTTGTAGTTGTCCACGTATTCTAGGTTAGAACCGTCCAGAGTAGTGATGCTAGTCGGGCGGGCGGGTGCGGGCAGCGAACGGTTGAAAAGCATGCATTTGGTTTTGCTAGCGTTTAAAAGCAGTTGGAGGCCACGGAAGGAGTGTTGTATGTCATTGAAGCTCGTTTGGAGGTTAGTTAACACAGTGTCCAAAGAAGGGCCAGATGTATACAGAATGGTGTCGTCTGCGTAGAGGTGGATCAGGAAATCACCCGCAGCAAGAGCGACATTGTTGATATATACAGAGAAAAGAGTCGGCCCGAGAATTGAACCCTGTGGTACCCCCATAGAGACTGCCAGAGGTCCGGACAACTGGCCCTCCGATTTTACACACTGAACTCTTTCTGCGAAGTAGTTGGTGAACCAGGCGAGGCAGTCATTTGAGAAACCAAGGCTATTGAGAGGACTCCTCCTCTTCCCTGATATCCTCTGCTCCTATCAGAAAGGTGAGTGATGAGACCTAACTCACAGCTCTACTGATAAACCATTTAACTGTGTATCACACCACATGGCCCTAGGGGAGGGAGGGAGAGAGAGAGAGCACCGTATTGATTACTTTCTCCAGTTGATCATTGCTATCTGATTAAACTGAAACAACCATGACACACACACCATACAGAGGTCTCATCTGTGGTAGTGAGTGTGTCTGCTCACGCAAGAGGAGCCAGAGTCAGTGGGCACCAGGTGAGGTTCACACACACACACACACACACACACACACACACACACACACACACACACACACACACACACACACACACACACACACACACACACACACACACACACACACACACAAAGTCCAGAGGGATGGTGTCTATATTTGTTTTGGCCTCCTCTCTTAGTCAATTAAGGTGGAAATGAAAGATTAATATAGCCATTTAGCACACACTTGTATCCAGAATGACTTACAGTACAGTGAGTGGATACATTTTTGTATTAGTATATGTGACCCCAGTGGGAATTGAACCCATGATCCTGGCGCTGCTAACTGAGCCATACTGGACCATTATAAGTGATCCAATTAGAATGTTGCATTCATTGATAGACTTACGCTTTTTCCATTGTCTCTCTGAATTCTGTTCCATTCCATTGTCTCTCTGAATTCTGTTCCATTCCATTGTCTCTCTGAATTCTGTTCCATTCCATTGTCTCTCTGAATTCTGTTCCATTCCATTGTCTCCCTGAATTCTGTTCCATTCCATTGTCTCTCAGAATTCTGTTCCATTCCATTGTCTCTCTGAATTCTGTTCCATTCCATTGTCTCTCTGAATTCTGTTCCATTCCATTGTCTCTCTGAATTCTGTTCCATTCCATTGTCTCCCTGAATTCTGTTCCATTCCATTGTCTCTCTGAATTCTGTTCCATTCCATTGTCTCTCAGAATTCTGTTCCATTCCATTGTCTCTCTGAATTCTGTTCCATTCCATTGTCTCCCTGAATTCTGTTCCATTCCATTGTCTCTCTGAATTCTGTTCCATTCCATTGTCTCTCTCAGAATTCTGTTTCATTCCATTGTCTCTCTGAATTCTGTTTCATTCCATTGTCTCTCTGAATTCTGTTTCATTCCATTGTCTCTCTGAATTCTGTTCCATTCCATTGTCTTTCAGAATTCTGTTCCATTCCATTGTCTCTCTGAATTCTGTTCCATTCCATTGTCTCCCTGAATTCTGTTCCATTCCATTGTCTCTCTGAATTCTGTTTCATTCCATTGTCTCTCTGAATTCTGTTCCATTCCATTGTCTCTCTGAATTCTGTTTCATTCCATTGTCTCTCTGAATTCTGTTCCATTCCATTGTCTCTCTGAATTCTGTTCCATTCCATTGTCTCTCTGAATTCTGTTCCATTCCATTGTCTCTCTGAATTCTGTTTCATTCCATTGTCTCTCTGAATTCTGTTTCATTCCATTGTCTCTCTGAATTCTGTTCCATTCCATTGTCTCCCTGAATTCTGTTCCATTCCATTGTCTCTCTGAATTCTGTTTCATTCCATTGTCTCTCTGAATTCTGTTTCATTCCATTGTCTCTCTGAATTCTGTTTCATTCCATTGTCTCCCAGAATTCTGTTTCATTCCATTGTCTCTCTGAATTCTGTTCCATTCCATTGTCTCTCTGAATTCTGTTCCATTCCATTGTCTCTCTGAATTCTGTTTCATTCCATTGTCTCTCTCAGAATTCTGTTTCATTCCATTGTCTCTCTGAATTCTGTTTCATTCCATTGTCTCTCTGAATTCTGTTTCATTCCATTGTCTCCCAGAATTCTGTTTCATTCCATTGTCTCTCTGAATTCTGTTTCATTCCATTGTCTCTCTCAGAATTCTGTTTCATTCCATTGTCTCTCTGAATTCTGTTTCATTCCATTGTCTCTCTGAATTCTGTTTCATTCCATTGTCTCCCAGAATTCTGTTTCATTCCATTGTCTCTCTGAATTCTGTTCCATTCCATTGTCTCTCTGAATTCTGTTCCATTCCATTGTCTCTCTGAATTCTGTTTCATTCCATTGTCTCTCTCAGAATTCTGTTTCATTCCATTGTCTCTCTGAATTCTGTTTCATTCCATTGTCTCTCTGAATTCTGTTCCATTCCATTGTCTCTCAGAATTCTGTTTCATTCCATTGTCTCTCTGAATTCTGTTTCATTCCATTGTCTCCCAGAATTCTGTTCCATTCCATAGGTTCTAATGGTACAGTTCTAGAGTTGGAACTCTGGAACTCTAGAACTGGGTTTACAGCCACATTAAAATGGAACTGACAGCGTTTTAGCAACGTGAAATCTTATATCTGTTCATATACACCCCCAGGAAGAACATTACATTTTCTTTAACATTTTCTGACAAGCGAGAACTTAGATATGGTCATTTTCACGTTTTCATAAATTCATAGAATGTTTGGGAATGAAGTATATTAAGGCATTTGTGAAAATTTACGCCCATCTCTCTGAACCACAGACAGACATGGAGGAAGTCTGGGGGAACATGATGCATTGTGGGTGTAATTCAGCAGTTCTGAAGATGCTGTACGATGGCCCACAAATGCACACTCGCACATGTGCATGCACACAGAGATAGAGATAGAGAGAGCTGGAGAGAGATGGAGAGAGATGGAGGGAGGGAGAGGGAAGGAGAGAAATTGAGAGATGGAGGGAGGGAGAGGAAAGGAGGGACAGAAAGGTAGAGACTGTGGATGTATATAGGATTTCATTAAATGAACCTGTTTAAAAAATAGCATCAGTGTTAAAAGGTTGTTTTTCCAGGCTGAAGGTTTGGAGATAACCCTCTAAGTCTGTTCTCTCCATGTAGAGAGAACACAAGGGCAGGTACACAGCACAGAAACTATTTCAGTTATATGATGCATTCAGTCCAGTATCACAGCAGCTATTTCAGTCTCCAACCTCAGACAGTAACAGCTGTCTACGGAACACCGAACCTGAGAACGTTTAAACCAATTCACTATAGAAACTGAGAATATTATACTGACTAACTCAGACCCTGAGAAATGAACATCTGACTTAATATAGAACCTGAGAATGGAACCCAGACTGAAATAAAACCTGAGAATGGAACATAGACTGATATAGAACCTGAGAATGGAACATAGACTGATATAGGTGATGAGAATGGAACCCAGACTGATATAGAACCTGAGAATGGAACCCAGACTGAAATAGAACCTGAGAATGGAACATAGACTGATATAGGCGATGAGAATGGAACCCAGACTGATATAGAACCTGAGAATGGAACCTAGACTGACATAGAAGCTGATAATGGAACATAGACTGATATAGAAGCTGATAATGGAATCTAGGCTGATATAAAACCTGAGAATGGAACTTAGACTGGTATAGAACCTAAGAATGGAACCCAGACTGATGTAGAACCTGAGAATGGAACCCAGACTGATATAGAACCTGAGAATGGAACCCAGACTGATATAGAACCTGAGAATGGAACCCAGACTGATATAGAACCTGAGAATGGAACATAGACTTATATAGAACCTGAAAATGGAACCCAGACTGATATAGAACCTGAGAATGGAACCCAGACTGATATAGAACCTGAGAATGGAACCCAGACTGATATAGAACCTGAGAATGGAACATAGACTTATATAGAACCTGAGAATGGAACCCAGACTGAAATAGAACCTGAGAATGGAACCCAGACTGATAGTAGCTGTAGTAGTTTTAAGGGTAACATAAAGTAACTGGTGTAAACTTATCGTTCAATTTATCGTCTTTCTGATAATTCAGTCAATTTATCCTGATATGTGACTTGTTTCAGGAAACTAGGCGTATGTCGCACGTCACAACTTCACAGGAGATGCATTTGAACGTAACCATTTATTTTTTTGATCAAAATGCGTTTTTTGGCACAAATTCCTTCTGGAACATGTGAACTTTCATATGCCTTAATAACAAACTTGTATGCCATCTGTAAATATGAATACAATTGTGAAATTACGAGCCTAGATGGTTTAGCCGCAAAAAAAGACAGGAACCTTCCTGCTAGCCACGATTGGCTGAGATAATGGATGGGCTGGACATGCCAAGAGATTAGTTCTGATTGGTCTGCCATGTAACATTGAACCGAGTTGGTTAGTTTTAGTTACCTGCAGATTTATGCATGGTAGTAACATTATGACTTGTGCATGTGACAAATAAACTTAGATTTTATTTGATATAGTGTGTGTTTACCAGAGACGGTACTGTGAAGAACAACATGACCTGCACCAAAGTCAGATTAGGATATAAAGTTAGGCCAACGAGAAAGTGTCCAAGTTCTCAAATTCTCCGATAGAATGCCCTGCTTTTAATTTGTCAAACTCACAACCATAAGCTATTTTCTGTAAATAGCTTCCCACTAACCTGTAAATAATGATCTTGTTGTGAGTTTATTTTCATGTAATAATGAATAAAAATGTGCTAAAGTTAAGATGTTGTCAGCTATGATACTGTACGGTCATTATATGAACTGGCTAGCCAGCTAACTTAACTTAATGCTAGCTAGCTAACTTAACTTAATGCTAGCCAGCTAACTTAACTTAATGCTAGCTAGCTAACTAACAAGCTAGAAACTAACCAAAACATTGCTTAGAAAGTTGCTTTTAGATGCCTGTTTTACTAGATTGACATTTACTCAATACATGTTTATATGAATGGGTTCATTGGTGTTAAAATCCACCTGTTTTGGACCACCAGGCTGCTGATGTCATGCCGTCTTTGGGTTTATACTTTTTCATAACGAGAACAACAAGTTTGATGTCGGATGACAATAGAATGTTCAGGATGTCACTACGACAACTGTCTACAGACATGTCGATAGACGTAGTATAAACCAGCCTTTAGTCATGAAATCTTTGGTGTACTAAACAACCACTGTACTCCCTCTGTTTAGCAAATGGCCTCACATGTGAATCCTTAAAGAGAAGGGTGGGGCTAAGGCTTAAGAGGGTGTGAACGATACTGAACGGGTGTAGACAAAGAAGAGCTCTCCAGGAGGTGTTTTCTAGCTTGGTCTCCACTTTTATCCAATGTAAAAAACACAATTTAAAATGTTGCTACATAAGAGCGAATCAAGCCGGTCGGTCACATATAGATTTTCGCCCATTTTGCCAAGCTCTAACCCAGACAGACAGAATCTCAGCATGGAACCCAGACAGTTCTTAGAACCTGTTAACATTCTGCCTATCTGACACCAATCAGAAAGCACTACCATCATCTCAGTGTTCCGCCAGACTGCTAAACAGGAAACCAGTTCCATATATGGTCGTCGCGATTGTCTCCACATGCTCTCTCTGCTCCGCGTTTCCACAGCAACCAGGTCTCACTTTCACGTGCATGCACACACACACACACACTCCGACTCCCGAACAGCCGGCTCTTCTAAAACAGTTTGATCCAATCATATTAGAGATGATGACTCGCTCCCTGAACTATGTAAATCAGCAAAACATATATAGGCTTCACAGAACCTATTCACTTGCTATGTCCATCTAGGCTTCAGAGAACCTATTCACCTGCTATGTCCATCTAGGCTTCACAGAACCTATTCACCTGCTATGTCCATCTAGGCTTCACAGAACCTATTCACTTGCTATGTCCATCTAGGCTTCACAGAACCTATTCACCTTCTATGTCCATCTAGGCTTCACAGAACCTATTCACCTTCTATGTCCATCTAGGCTTCACATAACCTATTCACTTGCTATGTCCATCTAGGCTTCACAGAACCTATTCACCTGCTATGTCCATCTAGGCTTCACAGAACCTATTCACTTGCTATGTCCATCTAGGCTTCACAGAAACTATTCACTTGCTATGTCCATCTAGGCTTCACAGAACCTATTCACCTGCTATGTCCATCTAGGCTTCACAGAACCTATTCACCTGCTATGTCCATCTAGGCTTCACAGAACATATTCACCTGCTATGTCCATCTAGGCTTCACAGAACCTATTCACTTGCTATGTCCATCTAGGCTTCACATAACCTATTCACTTGCTATGTCCATCTAGGCTTCACAGAACCTATTCACCTGCTATGTCCATCTAGGCTTCACAGAACCTATTCAATTGCTATGTCCATCTAGGCTTCACAGAACCTATTAACTTGCTATGTCCATCTAGGCTTCACAGAACCTACTCACTTGCTATGTCCATCTAGGCTTCACATAACCTATTCACCTGCTATGTCCATCTAGGCTTCACAGAACCTATTCACTTGCTATGTCCATCAAGGCTTCACAGAACCTATTCACCTGCTATGTCCATCTAGGCTTCACAGAACCTATTCACTTGCTATGTCCATCTAGGCTTCACAGAACCTATTCACCTGCTATTTCCATCTAGGCTTCACAGAACATATTCATCTGCTATGTCCATCTAGGCTTCACAGAACCTATTCACCTGCTATGTCCATCTAGGCATCACAGAACCTATTCACCCGCTATGTCCATCTAGGCTTCACAGAACCAATTCACCTGCTATGTCCATCAAGGCTTCACAGAACCTATTCACCTGCTATGTCCATCTAGGCTTCACAGAACCTATTTACCTGCTATGTCCATCTAGGCTTCACAGAACCTATTTACCTGCTATGTCCATCTAGGCTTCACATAACCTATTCACCTGCTATGTCCATCTAGGCTTCACAGAACCTATGCACTTGCTATGTCCATCTAGGCTTCACATAACCGATTCACCTGCTATGTCCATCTAGGCATCACAGAACCTAGTCACCTGCTATGTCCATCTAGGCTTCACAGAACCGATTCACCTGCTATGTCCACCTAGGCTTCACAGAACCTATTCACCTGCTATGTCCATCTAGGCTTCACAGAACCTATTCACCTGCTATGTCCATCTAGGCTTCACAGAACCTACTCACCTGCTATGTCCATCTAGGCTTCACAGAACCGATTCACCTGCTATCCCCATCTAGGCTTCACAGAACCTATTCACCTGCTATGTCCATCTAGGCTTCACAGAACCTATTCACCTTCTATGTCCATCAAGGCTTCACAGAACCTATTCACCTGCTATGTCCATCTAGACTTCACAGAACCTATTCACCTGCTATGTCCATCTCTGTGTCTCTCCCCCCCGACTCTCTGTCTCTCTGTCTCTCTCCCCTCCAAGTTCTGTCTACCCCCTACACTCTGTCTATCTGTCTATCCCCCCTCTCTCTCCCCCCACTCTCTGTCTGTCTCTCTCCCCCCCTCTCTCTCTCCCCCCACTCTCTGTCTATCTGTCTCTCTCTCTCACCCCTATCTCTCTCCCCCCACTCTCTGTCTGTCTCTCTCTCCCCCCTCTCTCTCCCCCCACTCTATGTCTATCTGTCTCTCTCTCTCCCCCCTCTCTCTCTCCCCCCACTCTCTGTCTATCTGTTTCTCTCTCTCCCCCCTCTCTCTCTCCCCCCACTCTCTGTCTATCTGTCTCTCTCTCCCCCCTCTCTCTCTCCCCCCACTCTCTGTCTATCTGTTTCTCTCCCCCCTCTCTCTCTCCCCCCACTCTCTGTCTATCTGTCTCTCTCTCTCCCCCCACTCTCTGTCTATCTGTTTCTCTCCCCCCCCTCTCTCCCCCCACTCTCTGTCTATCTGTCTCTCTCTCTCTCCCCCCTCTCTCTGTCTATCTGTCTCTCTCTCCCCCCTCTCTCTCCCCCCACTCTCTGTCTATCTGTCTCTCTCTCTCCCCCCTCTCTCTGTCTATCTGTCTCTCTCTCCCCCCCACTCTCTCCCCCCAACTCTCTCTCACCCCCACTCTCTGTCTATCTGTCTCTCTCCCCCCACTCTCTCTCTCCCCGCCTCTCTGTCTATCCGTCTCTCTCTCTCGCTGTCTTTTGTTTGTATCGTTTTGTATCGTTAGGTATTACTGCACTGTTGGAGCTAGGAACATAAGCATTTCGCTGCACCTGCGATTACATCTCTCTCTCTCTCTCTCTCTCTCTCTCTCTCTCTCTCTCTCTCTCTCTCTCTCTCTCTCTCTCTCTCTCTCTCTCTCTCTCTCTCTCTCTTTAGCATTTCTCTCTCAACACAACAATAGGTCAATCCAATAAGCATTTCGCTGCACCTGCGATTACATCTCTCTCTCTCTCTCTCTCTCTCTCTCTCTCTCTCTCTCCCTCTCCCTCTCCCTCTCTCTCTCTCTCTCTCTCTCTCTCTCTCTCTCATTACAACAATAGGTCAATCCAATAAGCATTTCAGAGAAACTAGTCATCATACAGGAGGAAGATATGTACTCCTATTTATAATTTTATATTTTATATTGGGTGTGATGCAATATGTATGATAGCAAAACAACTACCCATGCATCGACACAGGTCAGCTCGCACATAAACAAACAAATGCACAAACATGTAAACACACACACACACACATACAGGCACACACACACACACACACACACACGCATGCACTTATGCAAACACACACGAACATTTACTGTCTGAATGGCCCAACCCTCAACCAGGTACATACTGCTGTGACTCAATCCTAAACCAGGTACAGACTGCTGTGACTCAACCCTCAACCAGGTACATACTGCTGTGACTCAACTCTAAACCAGGTACAGACTGCTGTGACTCAACCCTAAACCAGGTATAGACTGCTGTGACTCAACCCTAAACCAGGTACATACTGCTGTGACTCAACCCTAAACCAGGTACATACTGCTGTGACTCAATCCTAAACCAGGTACATACTGATGTGACTCAACCTTATGCCAGGTACAGACTGCTGTGACTCAACCCTAAACCAGGTACAGACTGCTGTGACTCAACCCTCAACCAGGTATAGACTGCTGTGACTCAACCCTAAACCAGGTACATACTGCTGTGACTCAACCCTATGCCAGGTACAGACTGCTGTGACTCAACCCTCAACCAGGTATAGACTGTTGTGACTCAACCCTCAACCAGGTACAGACTGCTGTGACTCAACCCTAAACCAGGTACATACTGCTGTGACTCAACCCTAAACCAGGTACAGACTGTTGTGACTCAACCCTATGCCAGGTACAAACTGCTGTGACTCAACCCTATGCCAGGTACAAACTGCTGTGACTCAACCTTATGCCAGGTACAGACTGTTGTGACTCAACCCTATGCCAGGTACAAACTGCTGTGACTCAACCCTATGCCAGGTACAGACTGTTGTGACTCAACCCTATGCCAGGTACAGACTGTTGTGACTCAACCCTATGCCAGGTACAGACTGCTGTGACTCAACCCTATGCCAGGTACAAACTGCTGTGACTCAAGCCTATGCCAGGTACAAACTGCTGTGACTCAACCCTATGCCAGGTACAAACTGCTGTGACTCAACCTTATGCCAGGTACAGACTGTTGTGACTCAACCCTATGCCAGGTACAGACTGCTGTGACTCAACCCTCAACCAGGTACAGACTGCTGTGACTCAACCCTCAACCAGGTACAGACTGCTGTGACTCAACCCTCAACCAGGTACAGACTGCTGTGACTCAACCCTAAACCAGGTACAGACTGCTGTGACTCAACCCTATGCCAGGTACAGACTGCTAGTTTGTGAGAATCTGCAGGATTGAGTCACCAATCCACTCCCTCCCTCTCTACCCTCTTTCCCTCTCATCCTCACTCCCTCCCTCTCTCTTCCCCTCTCTCCCACACTCTCTCCCTCTCCCCCTCTCTCCCTCCCCCCCTCTATTGCTCCCTCCCACTCTCTCTTCCCCTCCCTCCCACACTCTCTCCCTCTCTCCCCCTCGATCCGTCTCTCATTTCCTCTTTCGCTCTCAATTTGAATTCATGTATGCACTGGCAGACACACACACACACACACACACACACACACACACACACACACACACACACACACACACACACACACACACACACACACACACACACACACACACACACACACACACACACACACAGTGCCAGACAGTACTTCATGCAGTTGTTCATCAGCTGCAGTGTTGACTCAGACACAGAGGAGAAAATCATCATGGCGTCATTTCAAATGACACTACTATTGATGAGGGTCCATAGGGCTCTAGTCAAAAATAGTGCACACTACAAAACGGAATAGGCCGTCATTTGGGACGCAGGTGATCACTAGCATGAACACTAATACATGGATAAACACAACCCGGCCCAGGTCTGTCAGGGCACCCTCATTAAAAAAAAGTACTAAAGTATTACTACACAAAACCTATTGGTGCAGTAGTGACTATGTAGAGACTTGGGAGGGATTGTGAGGTGAATGTGTAGTTTATGCCCTACTCAAGATACACAAGTAGAGATGTTGTAGTGTTCAGTAGGAAAACAGTAGTGTTTCCTGTAGTAATCAGGTAGAGATGTTGTAGTGTTCAGTAGGAAAACAGTAGTGTTTCCTGTAGTAATCAGGTAGAGATGTTGTAGTGTTCAGTAGGAAAACAGTAGTGTTTCCTGTAGTAATCAGGTAGAGATGTTGTAGTGTTCAGTAGGAAAACAGTAGTGTTTCCTGTAGTAATCAGGTAGAGATGTTGTAGTGTTCAGTAGGAAAACAGTAGTGTTTCCTGTAGTAATCAGGTAGAGATGTTATAGTGTTCAGTAGGAAAACAGTAGTGTTTCCTGTAGTAATCAGGTAGAGATGTTATAGTGTTCAGTAGGAAAACAGTAGTGTTTCCTGTAGTAATCAGGTAGAGATTTTGAAACAGCTAACAACAACCAACTGCTTCCTGTTTTGTCTTCTTCGGTGGTCGCGAAGAGCCGGTGTTGTAAAGCTGTAGTGTTTTGACTACTTGATGTTGCTAGTAAATAAGTAGTCAAAACACTACAGCTTTACTACACCGGCTTTTCGCGACCACAGAAGAAGACAAAACAGGAAGCGGTTGGTTGTTGTTAGCTAGCTACTGTTTTTAACAATCCCGGATGTGAATCATCTTTCATCCTTCACCATCCCGTCGTTCATAACTTTTTAACTTTCCTTTTTGCTTTATAAATACGTTACCGTCGTTGTTTAGCCATTTATTGAACTTTTTACCACATCAAAAAATATTGCTAGCCAAAACAGTCTTAGCCGTTAGCCATTGTCATAGATACGTACTGAGTGTAGCCTGCTAGCCCCATTGAAATGTAGCTATTTATCCTCTGTTCTCGTCATCCTAGCTAATAAGTATGTGTGTTTGTATGCAAATGTACAGTATGTTCATATTGGTATACCTACCCATTCTGTTTACCTCTTTTGACCTGTTGCCAAGAAGACCCTTGACATAAGAAGAACGGAGGTCATTGTTGGTAAGATTAATATTGTTTCTGAAATGTTTTTCTGTGTTGTCTTAGTTGATCTCCGTTAGCTGACAATGGCTTATAATTGACTGTGTCTTGTACTTTCATTTATTTACTTAAAGGATACGTGGTGGAGAAATGTAGCCGCAACAGAAAAAGAGGATCTGAAGATAGTTAAGTCAAAGCTGAATGAAGACAAGGCCTCAAATCGTTTAACAAAAGAGTGTAAATAGGTCATTTAATATGTAATTAATCAAATTTAAAAAATGCAGTTTGTATAAGCTTATTATTTGTTGTTTGACGATATAATTAAGCAATAATGCACGAGAGGGTGTGGAATACGGCCAATATACCACGGCTAAGGGACGCATCGCGGAGCGCCTGGACACACCCCTTAACCGTGGTATATTGGCCATATACCACAAACCCCCGAGGTGCCTTATTGCTATTATAAACTGGTTACCAACGTAATTAGAACAGTAAAAATACATGTTTTTGTCATACCCGTGGTATACGGTCTGATATACCACGGCTGTCAGCCAATCCGCATCCAGGCCTCGAACCACCCAGTTTATAACTGCAGTTAGAAACTTGAGGAAATAACACGTTCACTAGTGTAGCAGTGACGCAGTAGTGAAACAAGACAATGTCAATAGCCATTCTGAATAGGCAACCAGTTGTAAAGGTTTTCAATAGTAATTCAAAAGGTTTCATCTTTAGACCAGGGCCCTATTCCCTTATAATAAAATGATCAGGATCAATTCAGTAGTGATCAGTAGCGACACAACACTACAGACACAGACAGCGGTACTAATTCAATAGGGATTGAGGAGGCATACAGCAGTAATGTGTAGGCATTGTCTAGTAATTAGTGCTGAGCGATTAACCAAAATATATTATTTTAAACAACTAATTGACTGATGATATTGGTTCAATTATTTTAATTACATTTAGTTTTTTTTTAAATCGGTGAGCTCAATGAGCACATTGCACAGTTTCTCTAGAGATACATCAGATCCAACCTGAACTGTGCCATGTAGTAGGGAGTTGTAGTTTCTCTAGAGATACATCAGATCCAACCTGAACTGTGCCATGTAGTAGGGAGTTGTAGTTTCTCTAGAGATACATCAGATCCAACCTGAACTGTGCCATGTAGTAGGGAGTTGTAGTTTCTCGAGAGATACATCAGATCCAACCTGAACTGTGCCATGTAGTAGGGAGTTGTAGTTTCTTTAGAGATACATCAGATCCAACCTGAACTGTGCCATGTAGTAGGGAGTTGTAGTTTCTCTAGAGATACATCAGATCCAACCTGAACTGTGCCATGTAGTAGGGAGTTGTAGTTTCTCTAGAGATACATCAGATCCAACCTGAACTGTGCCATGTAGTAGGGAGTTGTAGTTTCTCTAGAGATACATCAGATCCAACCTGAACTGTGCCATGTAGTAGGGAGTTGTAGTTTCTCTAGAGATACATCAGATCCAACCTGAACTGTGCCATGTAGTAGGGAGTTTATAGTTTCCAACAGGCCAATATTCTACATAGTTTAGCACAATAAACGTGGTAATTAACTACAATGACCATAATGCATTGTGCATCTACTTGCTGTGTTTATTTCATGCCTGCTATGGAAGAGACAAGAATGCGCAATCGTGAGGGGATACAGAGAGCAGCTGTTGCTTAGCGACATATCGTGATCATGAGGTGATACAGAGAGCAGCTGTTGCTTAGCGACGTATTGTAATCATGAGGTGATACAGAAAGCAGCTGTTGCTTAGCGACGTATCGTGATCGTGAGGTGATATAGAAAGCAGCTGTTGCTTAGCGACGTATCGTGATCGTGAGGTGATATAGAAAGCAGCTGTTGCTTAGCGACGTATCGTGATCGTGAGGTGATATAGAAAGCAGCTGTTGCTTAGCGACGTATCGTGATCATGGGGTGATATAGAGAGCAGTTGTTGCTTAGCGATGTATTGTGATCATGAGGTGATATAGAGAGCAGCTGTTGCTTAGCGACGTATCGTGATCATGAGGTGATACAGAGAGCAGCTGTTGCTTAGCGACGTATCGTGATCATGAGGTGATACAGAGAGCAGCTGTTGCTTAGCGACGTATCGTGATCATGGGGTGATATAGAGAGCAGCTGTTGCTTAGCGACGTATCGGGATCATGGGATGATATAGAGAGCAACTGTTGCTAAGCAACGTATCGTGATCATGGGGTGATATAGAGAGCAGCTGTTGCTTGGCGAGGTATCTCTACCTGAAAAATACATGATCTCAGTGATTAATAGTTGGTATTCAGCAGTCATAAAAGTATACCTTATTTACTTTGAAGAACTACTAAAATAGTGATTTTGTCAGACAACGTAGGCAGCAGCTCTGTAGAGATGAGATGATGACTTGGAATTAAATAATAAAGTAATCAAATAAAACGAATGTAATAAACACAACAATTGAAATATTGTATTAAAGTAAAGTAATGTGAATAAATTATGGTTATTAACTTCTTGGCGCTACGGATCCCTTTAGCGGGATCATTTTCCTAAACAACCACTGAATTGCAGGGCGCCAAATATTACAAAAAATATTTATAATCATGCAATCACAAGTGAAATATACCAAAACACAGCTTTGCTTGTTGTTAATCCACCTATCATGTCAGATTTTGAAAATATGCTTTACAGCGAAAGCAATCCAAGCTTTTGTATCAATCAATGCTAGAACAGCTAGTCCCAAATTAGCATGGTCACGAAAGTCAGAAAAGCAATTAAATTAATCGCTTACCTTTGATATTCTTCGGATGTTTGCACTCACGAGACTCCCAGTTACACAATAAATGTTATTTTTGTTCGATAAATATGACTTTTATAACAAAAAAACATCATTTGGGTTGCGCGTTATGTTAAGAAAACCACAGCCTCGTTCCGTTCGATGAAAATTCCAAAAAGTATCCGTAATGTTCGTAGAAACATGTCAAATGTTTTTTATAATCAATCCTCAGGTTGTTTTTAACATACATAATCGATAATATTTCAACCGGACCGTAAACTATTCAATAAAAGAGAGAAAGACAATGGAGAGCTACCCCTCTCGCGAAGCCATTGGAAAAGGAATCTGGTTGATACCCCTTTAAATGGAAGAAAGACGGGAAATGAAACACAGAAAAAAAGAAAAAAGAAAATCACTTCCGGGTTAGATTTCCGCAGGTTTTCGCCTGCAAAATCAGTTTTGTTATACTCACAGACAATATTTTGACAGTTTTGGAAACTTTGGAGTGTTGTCTACCCTATTCTGTAAATGATATGCATATTCTACGATCTGGACCTGAGAAATAGCCTGTTTACCTTTGGAACGTTATTTAAAAATAAAATAAAAAATACATCTGACCCCTAGCGTCAAGAAGTTAAGTGATAATCAGTAATGGACAGTCACTACTATCAGGGGACTTTTATTCTTTGTTTTATTTTTGTGTTACAGCATTCAAACCCAAATAATTGAAAAATTCAAAACGGTGATTATGTTTTTTTATAATCGAACCGAAACCGAACTCAAAAAGCACTAATCGCTCAACACTACTAGTAATTCAATAGTGAACATGTAGGAATTGTAGGTAAGTAGTAGATACCCAAAAGCTCAGTAGTTGTCCTCCCGAGTGGCTGCAGTGGTCGAAGACACTGCATCTCAGTGCTAGAGGAGTCAGTACAGACCCTGGTTCCATTCCAGGCTGTATCACAGCGGTCGAAGGCACTGCATCTCAGTGTTAGAGGAGTCACTACAGACCCTGGTTCCATTCCAGGCTGTATCACAGCGGTCGAAGGCACTGCATCTCAGTGCTAGAGGAGTCACTACAGACCCTGGTTCCATTCCAGGCTGTATCACAGCGGTCGAAGGCACTGCATCTCAGTGTTAGAGGAGTCACTACAGACCCTGGTTCCATTCCAGGCTGTATCACAACGGTCGAAGGCACTGCATCTCAGTGCTAGAGGAGTCACTACAGACCCTGGTTCCATTCCAGGCTGTATCACAGCGGTCAAAGGCACTGCATCTCAGTGCTAGAGGAGTCACTACAGACCCTGGTTCCATTCCAGGCTGTATCACAGCGGTCGAAGGCACTGCATCTCAGTGCTAGAGGAGTCACTACAGACCCTGGTTCCATTCCAGGCTGTATCACAGCGGTCGAAGGCACTGCATCTCAGTGCTAGAGGAGTCACTACAGACCCTGGTTCCATTCCAGGCTGTATCACAGCGGTCGAAGGCACTACATCTCAGTGTTAGAGGAGTCACTACAGACCCTGGTTCCATTCCAGGCTGTATCACAGCGGTCGAAGGCACCGCATCTCAGTGCTAGAGGAGTCACTACAGACCCTGGTTCCATTCCAGGCTGTATCACAGCGGTCGAAGGCACTGCATCTCAGTGCTAGAGGAGTCACTACAGACCCTGGTTCCATTCCAGGCTGTATCACAGCGGTCAAAGGCACTGCATCTCAGTGTTAGAGTCACTACAGACCCTGGTTCCATTCCAGGCTGTATCACAGCGGTCGAAGGCACTGCATCTCAGTGATAGAGGAGTCACTACAGACCCTGGTTCCATTCCAGGCTGTATCACAACGGTCGAAGGCACTGCATCTCAGTGCTAGAGGAGTCACTACAGACCCTGGTTCCATTCCAGGCTGTATCACAGCGGTCGAAGGCACTGCATCTCAGTGCTAGAGGAGTCACTACAGACCCTGGTTCCATTCCAGGCTGTATCACAGCGGTCAAAGGCACTGCATCTCAGTGCTAGAGGAGTCACTACAGACCCTGGTTCCATTCCAGGCTGTATCACAGCGGTCTAAGGCACTGCATCTCAGTGTTAGAGGCGTCACTACAGACCCTGGTTCCATTCCAGGCTGTATCACAGCGGTCAAAGGCACTGCATCTCAGTGCTAGAGGAGTCACTACAGACCCTGGTTCCATTCCAGGCTGTATCACAGCGGTCGAAGGCACTGCATCTCAGTGCTAGAGGAGTCACTACAGACCCTGGTTCCATTCCAGGCTGTATCACAGCGGTCAAAGGCACTGCATCTCAGTGTTAGAGGAGTCACTACAGACCCTGGTTCCATTCCAGGCTGTATCACAGCGGTCTAAGGCACTGCATCTCAGTGTTAGAGGAGTCACTACAGACCCTGGTTCCATTCCAGGCTGTATCACAGCGGTCTAAGGCACTGCATCTCAGTGCTAGAGGAGTCACTACAGACCCTGGTTCCATTCCAAGCTGTATCACAACCGGCTGTGATTGGGGGTTCCATAGGGTGCCGCACAATTGGCTAAGCGTTTGTCCGGGTTTGGCCGGTGTAGGCCGTCATTGTAAATAAGAATTTGTTCTTAACTGACTTGCCTAGTTAAATACATTTAAATAAACACAGTAGACAATAAGGGAGAATGATGTAGTGATTTGACTAGGAAATATGTTAACCAGTAGTGAAATATACCAATGTATAACTCATGACAAAATACTACATAAATCACGACAGGTTTACTACACATCTCAATAGCAATCCATTACAAAAAGAACAGTCGGTTTGGTGTAGGAGTGATGAGTGATGAGTAGTAACTCAACAGTACTTTTTCATGAGTGCAGGCACATGTATAATCCCCCCCCCCCACACACACACACACACAAACACACACACACACACACACACACATTTTACTATCCTTGTGGGGACCAAACAATTCCCTAACCCCTAAACTTAACCCTTAGCCTAACCTTAATGTTAACCTTAACCCCAAAGACCAAACCTAAACCTAACCCTAACTCCTAACCCTAACCTTAAACCTAACCCTAATTGCAACCCTAAACCTAACCTTTAATTAAGCCTAAAATAGCCTTTTTCCTTGTGGGGACCGGCAAAATGTAAGTGTGTATTTGTCCAAGTGAGAAATCCTCATAGTGACAAGCACACACCTACA
>NC_052332.1:39329521-39409521 GCF_016432855.1 Salvelinus namaycush | reverse complement strand
GCGGAGCAGTTGCCGTACCAGGCGGTGATACAGCCCGACAGGATGCTCTCGATTGTGCATCTGTAGAAGTTTGTGAGTGCTTTTGGTGACAAGCCGAATTTCTTCAGCCTCCTGAGGTTGAAGAGGCGCTGCTGCGCCTTCTTCACAACGCTGTCTGTGTGGGTGGACCAATTCAGTTTGTCCGTGATGTGTACACCGAGGAACTTAAAACTTTCCACCTTCTCCACTACTGTCCCGTCGATGTGGATAGGGGGGGTGCTCCCTCTGCTGTTTCCTGAAGTCCACAATCATCTCCTTTGTTTTGTTGACGTTGAGTGTGAGGTTATTTTCCTGACACCACACTCCGAGGGCCCTCATCTCCTCCCTGTAGGCCGTCTCGTCGTTGTTGGTAATCAAGCCTACCACTGTAGTGTCGTCTGCAAACTTGATGATTGAGTTGGAGGCGTGCATGGCCACGCAGTCGTGGGTGAACAGGGAGTACAGGAGAGGGCTCAGAACGCACCCTTGTGGGGCCCCGGTGTTGAGGATCAGCGGGGTGGAGATGTTGTTACCTACCCTCACCACCTGGGGGCGGCCCGTCAGGAAGTCCAGGACCCAGTTGCACAGGACGGGGTCGAGACCCAGAGTTTGGAGGGTAGTATACTATACTACTAAATGCTGAGCTGTAGTCGATGAACAGCATTCTCACATAGGTATTCCTCTTGTCCAGATGGGTTAGGGCAGTGTGCAGTGTGGTTGCGATTGCGTCATCTGTGGACCTATTGGGTCGGTAAGCAAATTGGAGTGGGTCTAGGGTGTCAGGTAGGGTGGAGGTGATATGGTCCTTGACTAGTCTCTCAAAGCACTTCATGATGACGGAAGTGAGTGCTACGGGGCGGTAGTCGTTTAGCTCAGTTACCTTAGCTTTCTTGGGAACAGGAACAATGGTGGCCCTCTTGAAGCATGTGGGAACAGCAGACTGGGATAAGGATTGATTGAATATGTCCTTAAACACACCAGCCAGCTGGTCTGCGCATGCTCTGAGGACGCGGCTGGGAATGCCGTCTGGGCCTGCAGCCTTGCGAGGGTTAACACGTTTAAATGTTTTACTCACCTCGGCTGCAGTGAAGGAGAGCCCGCAGGTTTTGGTAGCGGGCCGTGTCAGTGGCACTGTATTGTCCTCAAAGCGAGCAAAAAAGTTATTTAGCCTGTCTGGGAGCAAGACATCTTGGTCCGCGACGGGGCTGGTTTTCTTTTTGTAATCCGTGATTGACTGTAGACCCTGCCACATACCTTTTGTGTCTGAGCTGTTGAATTGCGACTCTACTTTGTCTCTATACTGGGACTTAGCTTGTTTGATTGCCTTGCGGAGAGAATAGCTACACTGTTTGTATTCGGTCATGTTTCCGGTCTCCTTGCCCTGGTTAAAAGCAGTGGTTCGCGCTTTCAGTTTCACGCGAATGCTACCATCAATCCACGGTTTCTGGTTTGGGAATGTTTTAATCGTTGCTGTGGCTACGACATCGTCAATGCACTTTCTAATGAACTCGCTCACCGAATCAGCGTATTCGTCAATATTGTTGTTGGACGCAATGTGGAACATATCCCAATCCACGTGATCGAAGCAGTCTTGAAGCGTGGAATCAGATTGGTCGGACCAGCGTTGAACAGACCTGAGCGAGGGAGCTTGTTGTTTTAGTTTCTGTTTGTAGGCTGGAAGCAACAAAATGGAGTCGTGGTCAGCTTTTCCGAAAGGAGGGCGTGGGAGGGCCTTATATGCGTCGCGGAAGTTAGTATAACAATGATCCAAGGTTTTACCAGCCATGGTAGCACAATCGATATGCTGATAGAATTTAGGGAGTTTTGTTTTCAGATTAGCCTTGTTAAAATCCCCAGCTACGATGAATGCAGCCTCAGGGTGTGTGGTTTCCAGTTTACAAAGAGTCAGATAAAGTTCGTTCAGGGCCATCGATGTGTCTGCTTGGGGGGGAATATATACGGCTGTGATTATAATCGAAGAGAATTCCCTTGGTAGATAATGCGGTCGACATTTGATTGTGAGGAATTCTAGATCAGGTGAACAGAATGACTTGAGTTCCTATATGTTGTTATGATCACACCACGTCTCGTTAATCATAAGGCATACACCCCCGCCCCTCTGCTTACCAGAAAGATGTTTGTTTCTGTCGGCGCGATGCGTGAAGAAACCAGCTGGCTGCACCGACTCCGTTAGCGTCTCTTGAGTGAGCCATGTTTCCGTGAAGCAGAGAACGTTACAATCTCTGATGTCTCTCTGGAATGTTACCCTTGCTCGGATTTCATCAACCTTATTGTCAAGAGACTGGACATTGGCGAGTAGTATGCTAGGGAGTGGAGCGCGATGTGCCCGTCTCCGAAGCCTGACCAGGAGACCGCTTCGTTTGCCCCTTTTACGGCGTCGCTTAGGGTCGCCGGCTGGGACCAGATCCATTGTATTGGGTGGAAGGCAAAACACTGGATCCGCTTCGGGAAAGTCATATTCCTGGTTGTAACGATGGTGAGTTGACGTTGCTCTTATAGTCAGTAGTTCCTCCCGACTGTATGTAATGAAACCTAAGATTACCTGGGGTACCAATGTAAGGAATAAAACATAAAAAAAACTAAATACTGCATATTTTCCTAGGAACGCGAAGCGAGGCGGCCATCTCGGTCGGCGCCGGAAGTTGTTTTGATGTTGTGTAACAGCAATGTGGTGGCCCTTTTGAAAATGGATGAGAGGAGAGAAAGAAAATATTTAGTAAGAGAATCAGGAGAATGTCAGGTCAGGAGAATGTCAGGTCAGGAGAATGTCAGGTCAGGAGAATGTCAGATCAGGAGAATGTCAGGTCAGGAGAATGTCAGATCAGGAGAATGTCAGGTCAGGAGAATGTCAGGTCAGGAGAATGTCAGATCAGGAGAATGTCAGATCAGGAGAATGTCAGGTCACGAGAATGTCAGGTCACGAGAATGTCAGGTCAGGTCAGGAGAATGTCAGGTCAGGAGAATGTCAGGTCAGGAGAATGTCAGATCAGGAGAATGTCAGGTCAGGTGAATGTCAGGTCAGGAGAATGTCAGGTCAGGAGAATGTCAGGTCAGGAGAATGTCATGTCAGGAGAATGTCATGTCAGGAGAATGTCAGATCAGGAGAATGTCAGGTCAGGAGAATGTCAGATCAGGAGAATGTCAGGTCAGGAGAATGTCAGATCAGGAGAATGTCAGGTCAGGTGAATGTCAGGTCAGGAGAATGTCAGATCAGGAGAATGTCAGGTCAGGTGAATGTCAGGTCAGGAGAATGTCAGGTCAGGAGAATGTCAGGTCAGGTCAGGAGAATGTCAGGTCAGGAGAATGTCAGGTCAGGAGAATGTCAGGTCAGGTCAGGAGAATGTCAGGTCAGGAGAATGTCAGGTCAGGAGAATGTCAGGTCAGGTCAGGAGAATGTCAGGTCAGGAGAATGTCAGGTCAGGTCAGGAGAATGTCAGGTCAGGAGAATGTCAGGTCAGGAGAATGTCAGGTCAGGTCAGGAGAATGTCAGGTCAGGAGAATGTCAGGTCAGGAGAATGTCAGGTCAGGAGAACACCTGTTCACTGTACCAGTAGTATTCAAACATTTGGTGGCACAGCTAGAAAGGAAAATGTTGAGAGCAATATTCTCTCTGAGCTGTGTGACCACGTGACCAGTCACCTCCAGGACCGCAGGAACAAATGCCAGGCTGTGCAGAGACACAAGAGATTTGACTGAGTTCGCACCATTAGTTTGCACTATGTAGATGAATGTTTGTTTTCTGTGATCTAATCAACATTATATAAGGCCCCTTTGAACGCAACAAACCAAAACAAATCTAACTTTGCAAGATGATTGTGATTTTGTTGTTATTCTTTGCTAGTTAGCGAGTTATTAGCCCAGGACTAGGTAAGTATAGGTCAGCAATGTAGGCTACATTTCAAGCTGTCTTTGAAAAGCCAGTCAGGTAAAAAGGTTATGTCCTAATCAAAGGGGCAGTTTTGTATTTTGTGACAGGTTTGAATATGCATATAAGCCAAATATATATATATATATATATATATATAGTTGGATTCGACCTTTTGAACATTGAGATATTAAATAAATGATAGAGAAGAAGAATGGTTCTCTGTAGAAAGACAGACGGCTTTGGAATGTGTTGGGTGGACGGGAGGAGAGCTACGTGTTGATACAGGGGAGACAGACGGCTTTGGAATGTGTTGGGTGGAGACGGGAGGAGAGCAACGTGTTGAGACAGGGGAGACAGATGGCTTTGGAATGTGTTGGGTGGAGACGGGAGGAGAGCAACGTGTTGATACAGGGGAGACAGACGGCTTTGGAATGTGTTGGGTGGACGGGAGGAGAGCAACATGTTGATACAGGGGAGACAGACGGCTTTGGAATGTGTTGGGTGGACGGGAGGAGAGCAACGTGTTGATACAGGGGAGACAGACGGCTCTGGAATGTGTTGGGTGGAGACGGGAGGAGAGCAACGTGTTGATACAGGGGAGACAGACGGCTTTGGAATGTGTTGGGTGGAGACGGGAGGAGAGCAACGTGTTGATACAGGGGAGACAGACGGCTTTGGAATGTGTTGGGTGGAGACGGGAGCAGAGCAACGTGTTGATACAGGGGAGACAGACGGCTTTGGAATGTGTTGGGTGGAGACGGGAGGAGAGCAACGTGTTGATACAGGGGAGACAGACGGCTTTGGAATGTGTTGGGTGGAGACGGGAGCAGAGCAACGTGTTGATACAGGGGAGACAGACGGCTTTGGAATGTGTTGGGTGGAGACGGGAGCAGAGCAACGTGTTGATACAGGGGAGACAGACGGCTTTGGAATGTGTTGGGTGGAGACGGGAGGAGAGCAACGTGTTGATACAGGGGAGACAGACGGCTTTGGAATGTGTTGGGTGGAGACGGGAGGAGAGCAACGTGTTGATACAGGGGAGACAGACGGCTTTGGAATGTGTTGGGTGGAGATGGGAGGAGAGCAACGTGTTGATACAGGGGAGACAGATGGCTTTGGAATGTGTTGGGTGGAGACGGGAGGAGAGCAACGTGTTGATACAGGGGAGACAGACGGCTTTGGAATGTGTTGGGTGGAGACGGGAGGAGAGCAACGTGTTGATACAGGGGAGACAGACGGCTCTGGAATGTGTTGGGTGGACGGGAGGAGAGCAACGTGTTGATACAGGGGAGACAGACGGCTTTGGAATGTGTTGGGTGGAGACGGGAGGAGAGCAACGTGTTGATACAGGGGAGACAGACGGCTTTGGAATGTGTTGGGTGGACGGGAGGAGAGCAACGTGTTGATACAGGGGAGACAGACGGCTTTGGAATGTGTTGGGTGGAGACGGGAGGAGAGCAACATGTTGATACAGGGGAGACAGATGGCTTTGGAATGTGTTGGGTGGACGGGAGGAGAGCAACGTGTTGATACAGGGGAGACAGACGGCTTTGGAATGTGTTGGGTGGAGACGGGAGCAGAGCAACGTGTTGATACAGGGGAAACAGACGGCTTTGGAATGTGTTGGGTGGAGACGGGAGCAGAGCAACGTGTTGATACAGGGGAGACAGACGGCTTTGGAATGTGTTGGGTGGAGACGGGAGGAGAGCAACGTGTTGATACAGGGGAGACAGACGGCTTTGGAATGTGTTGGGTGGAGACGGGAGGAGAGCAACGTGTTGATACAGGGGAGACAGACGGCTTTGGAATGTGTTGGGTGGACGGGAGGAGAGCAACGTGTTGATACAGGGGAGACAGACGGCTTTGGAATGTGTTGGGTGGAGACGGGAGGAGAGCAACGTGTTGATACAGGGGAGACAGACGGCTTTGGAATGTGTTGGGTGGAGACGGGAGGAGAGCAACGTGTTGATACAGGGGAGACAGATGGCTTTGGAATGTGTTGGGTGGAGACGGGAGGAGAGCAACGTGTTGATACAGGGGAGACAGACGGCTTTGGAATGTGTTGGGTGGAGACGGGAGGAGAGCAACGTGTTGATACAGGGGAGACAGACGGCTTTGGAATGTGTTGGGTGGAGACGGGAGCAGAGCAACGTGTTGATACAGGGGAGACAGACGGCTTTGGAATGTGTTGGGTGGAGACGGGAGGAGAGCAACATGTTGATACAGGGGAGACAGACGGCTTTGGAATGTGTTGGGTGGACGGGAGGAGAGCAACGTGTTGATACAGGGGAGACAGATGGCTTTGGAATGTGTTGGGTGGAGACGGGAGGAGAGCAACGTGTTGATACAGGGGAGACAGACGGCTTTGGAATGTGTTGGGTGGAGACGGGAGGAGAGCAACGTGTTGATACAGGGGAGACAGATGGCTTTGGAATGTGTTGGGTGGAGACGGGAGGAGAGCAATGTGTTGATACAGGGGAGACAGACGGCTTTGGAAAGTGTTGGGTGGACGGGAGGAGAGCAACGTGTTGATACAGGGGAGACAGACGGCTTTGGAATGTGTTGGGTGGAGACGGGAGGAGAGCAACGTGTTGATACAGGGGAGACAGACGGCTTTGGAATGTGTTGGGTGGAGACGGGAGCAGAGCAACGTGTTGATACAGGGGAGACAGACGGCTTTGGAATGTGTTGGGTGGAGACGGGAGGAGAGCAACGTGTTGATACAGGGGAGACAGACGGCTTTGGAATGTGTTGGGTGGAGACGGGAGGAGAGCAACGTGTTGATACAGGGGAGACAGACGGCTTTGGAATGTGTTGGGTGGAGACGGGAGGAGAGCAACGTGTTGATACAGGGGAGACAGACGGCTTTGGAATGTGTTGGGTGGAGACGGGAGGAGAGCAACGTGTTGATACAGGGGAGACAGACGGCTTTGGAATGTGTTGGGTGGAGACGGGAGCAGAGCAACGTGTTGATACAGGGGAGACAGACGGCTTTGGAATGTGTTGGGTGGAGACGGGAGCAGAGCAACGTGTTGATACAGGGGAGACAGACGGCTTTGGAATGTGTTGGGTGGAGACGGGAGGAGAGCAACGTGTTGATACAGGGGAGACAGACGGCTTTGGAATGTGTGGGGTGGAGACGGGAGGAGAGCAACGTGTTGATACAGGGGAGACAGACGGCTCTGGAATGTGTTGGGTGGAGACGGGAGGAGAGCAACGTGTTGATACAGGGGAGACAGACGGCTCTGGAATGTGTTGGGTGGAGACGGGAGCAGAGCAACGTGTTGATACAGGGGAGACAGACGGCTTTGGAATGTGTTGGGTGGAGACGGGAGGAGAGCAACGTGTTGATACAGGGGAGACAGACGGCTTTGGAATGTGTTGGGTGGAGACGGGAGCAGAGCAACGTGTTGATACAGGGGAGACAGACGGCTTTGGAATGTGTTGGGTGGACGGGAGGAGAGCAACGTGTTGATACAGGGGAGACAGACGGCTTTGGAATGTGTTGGGTGGAGACAGGAGGAGAGCAACATGTTGATACAGGGGAGACAGACGGCTTTGGAATGTGTTGGGTGGACGGGAGGAGAGCAACGTGTTGATACAGGGGAGACAGATGGCTTTGGAATGTGTTGGGTGGAGACGGGAGGAGAGCAACGTGTTGATACAGGGGAGACAGATGGCTTTGGAATGTGTTGGGTGGACGGGAGGAGAGCAACGTGTTGAGACAGGGGAGACAGACGGCTTTGGAATGTGTTGGGTGGACGGGAGGAGAGCAACATGTTGATACAGGGGAGACAGACGGCTTTGGAATGTGTTGGGTGGACGGGAGGAGAGCAACGTGTTGATACAGGGGAGACAGACGGCTTTGGAATGTGTTGGGTGGAGACGGGAGCAGAGCAACGTGTTGATACAGGAGAGACAGACGGCTTTGGAATGTGTTGGGTGGAGACGGGAGGAGAGCTACGTGTTGATACAGGGGAGACAGACGGCTTTGGAATGTGTTGGGTGGACGGGAGGAGAGCAACGTGTTGATACAGGGGAGACAGACGGCTTTGGAATGTGTTGGGTGGACGGGAGCAGAGCAACGTGTTGATACAGGGGAGACAGATGGCTTTGGAATGTGTTGGGTGGAGACGGGAGCAGAGCAACGTGTTGATACAGGGGAGACAGACGGCTTTGGAATGTGTTGGGTGGAGACGGGAGCAGAGCAACGTGTTGATACAGGGGAGACAGATGGCTTTGGAATGTGTTGGGTGGAGACGGGAGGAGAGCAACGTGTTGATACAGGGGAGACAGACGGCTCTGGAATGTGTTGGGTGGAGACGGGAGGAGAGCAACGTGTTGATACAGGGGAGACAGACGGCTTTGGAATGTGTTGGGTGGAGACGGGAGGAGAGCAACGTGTTGATACAGGGGAGACAGACGGCTTTGGAATGTGTTGGGTGGAGACGGGAGGAGAGCAACGTGTTGATACAGGGGAGACAGACGGCTTTGGAATGTGTTGGGTGGAGACGGGAGGAGAGCAACGTGTTGATACAGGGGAGACAGACGGCTTTGGAATGTGTTGGGTGGACGGGAGGAGAGCAACGTGTTGATACAGGGGAGACAGACGGCTTTGGAATGTGTTGGGTGGACGGGAGGAGAGCAACGTGTTGATACAGGGGAGACAGACGGCTTTGGAATGTGTTGGGTGGACGGGAGGAGAGCAACGTGTTGAGACAGGGGAGACAGACGGCTTTGGAATGTGTTGGGTGGAGACGGGAGGAGAGCAACGTGTTGATACAGGGGAGACAGACGGCTTTGGAATGTGTTGGGTGGAGACGGGAGGAGAGCAACGTGTTGATACAGGGGAGACAGACGGATCTGGAATGTGTTGGGTGGAGACGGGAGGAGAGCAACGTGTTGATACAGGGGAGACAGACGGCTTTGGAATGTGTTGGGTGGAGACGGGAGGAGAGCAACGTGTTGATACAGGGGAGACAGACGGCTTTGGAATGTGTTGGGTGGACGGGAGGAGAGCAACGTGTTGATACAGGGGAGACAGATGGCTTTGGAATGTGTTGGGTGGAGACGGGAGGAGAGCAACGTGTTGATACAGGGGAGACAGACTGCTTTGGAATGTGTTGGGTGGAGACGGGAGGAGAGCAACGTGTTGATACAGGGGAGACAGATGGCTTTGGAATGTGTTGGGTGGACGGGAGGAGAGCAACGTGTTGATACAGGGGAGACAGACGGCTTTGGAATGTGTTGGGTGGAGACGGGAGGAGAGCAACGTGTTGATACAGGGGAGACAGACGGCTTTGGAATGTGTTGGGTGGAGACGGGAGCAGAGCAACGTGTTGATACAGGGGAGACAGACGGCTTTGGAATGTGTTGGGTGGACGGGAGGAGAGCAACGTGTTGATACAGGGGAGACAGACGGCTTTGGAATGTGTTGGGTGGAGACGGGAGGAGAGCAACGTGTTGATACAGGGGAGACAGACGGCTTTGGAATGTGTTGGGTGGAGACGGGAGGAGATAACGTGTTGATACAGGGGAGACAGACGGCTTTGGAATGTGTTGGGTGGAGACGGGAGGAGAGCAACGTGTTGATACAGGGGAGACAGACGGCTTTGGAATGTGTTGGGTGGAGACGGGAGGAGAGCTACGTGTTGATACAGGGGAGACAGACGGCTCTGGAATGTGTTGGGTGGACGGGAGGAGAGCAACGTGTTGATACAGGGGAGACAGACGGCTTTGGAATGTGTTGGGTGGACGGGAGGAGAGCAACGTGTTGATACAGGGGAGACAGATGGCTTTGGAATGTGTTGGGTGGAGACGGGAGGAGAGCAACGTGTTGATACAGGGGAGACAGACGGCTTTGGAATGTGTTTGGGTGGAGACGGGAGCAGAGCAACGTGTTGATACAGGGGAGACAGACGGCTTTGGAATGTGTTGGGTGGAGACGGGAGGAGAGCAACGTGTTGATACAGGGGAGACAGACGGCTTTGGAATGTGTTGGGTGGAGACGGGAGGAGAGCAACGTGTTGATACAGGGGAGACAGATGGCTTTGGAATGTGTTGGGTGGAGACGGGAGGAGAGCAACATGTTGATACAGGGGAGACAGACGGCTCTGGAATGTGTTGGGTGGACGGGAGGAGAGCAACGTGTTGATACAGGGGAGACAGACGGCTTGGAATGTGTTGGGTGGACGGGAGGAGAGCAACGTGTTGATACAGGGGAGGACAGACGGCTTTGGAATGTGTTGGGTGGACGGGAGGAGAGCAACGTGTTGATACAGGGGAGACAGACGGCTCTGGAATGTGTTGGGTGGACGGGAGGCAGAGCAACGTGTTGATATACAGGGGAGACAGACGGCTCTGGAATGTGTTGGGTGGACGGGAGGAGAGCAACGTGTTGATACAGGGGAGACAGACGGCTTTGGAATGTGTTGGGTGGAGACGGGAGGAGAGCAACGTGTTGATACAGGGGAGGCCAGACGGCTTTGGAATGTGTTGGGTGGAGACGGGAGGAGAGCAACGTGTTGATACAGGGAGACAGACGGCTTTGGAATGTGTTGGGTGGACGGGAGGAGAGCAACGTGTTGATACAGGGAGACAGACGCTTTGGAATGTGTTGGTGTGGAGACGAGGAGAAGCAACTGTTGATACAGGGGAGACAGACGGCTTTGGAATGTGTTGGGTGGACGGGAGGAGAGCAACTGTGTTGATACAGGGGAGACAGATGGCTTTGGAATGTGTTGGGTGGAGACGGGAGGAGAGCAACGTGTTGATACAGGGGAGACAGACGGCTTTGGAATGTGTTGGGTGGACGGGGGGAGAGCAACGTGTTGAACAGGGGAGACAGACGGCTTTGGAATGTGTTGGGTGACGGGAGGAGAGCAACTGTTGATACAGGGGAGACAGACGGCTTTGGAATGTGTTGGTTGGACGGGAGGAGAGCAACGTGTTGATACAGGGGAGACAGACGGCTTTGGAATGTGTTGGGTGGAGACGGAGGAGAGCAACGTGTTGATACAGGGAGACAGACGGCTTTGGAATGTGTTGGGTGGAGACGGGAGGAGAGCACGTGTTGATACAGGGGAGACAGACGGCTTTGGAATGTGTTGGGTGAGACGGGAGGAGAGCAACGTGTTGATACAGGGGAGACCGACAAAATGTGTTGGGAGCGAGGAAGCAACGTGTTGATACAGGGGAGACATGACGGCTTTGGAATGTGTTGGGTGGCGACGGAGGCAGAGCAACGTGTTGATACAGGGGAGACAGACGGCTTTGGAATGTGTTGGGTGGAGACGGGAGGCAGAGCAACGTGTTGATACAGGGGAGACAGACGGCTTTGGAATGTGTTGGGTGGAGACGGGAGGAGAGCAACGTGTTGATACAGGGGAGACAGACGGCTTTGGAATGTGTTGGGTGGACGGGAGGAGAGCAACGTGTTGATACAGGGGAGACAGACGGCTTTGGAATGTGTTGGGTGGAGACGGGAGGAGAGCAACGTGTTGATACAGGGGAGACAGACGGCTTTGGAATGTGTTGGGTGGAAGGGGGGAGAGCAACGTGTGAGCAGGGGAGACGACGGCTTGGAATGTGTTGGGTGGAGACGGGAGGAGAGCAACGTGTTGATACAGGGGAGACAGACGGCTTTGGAATGTGTTGGGTGTAGACGGGAGGAGAGCTACGTGTTGATACAGGGGAGACAGACGGCTTTGGAATGTGTTGGGTGGAGACGGGAGGAGAGCAACGTGTTGATACAGGGGAGACAGATGGCTTTGGAATGTGTTGGGTGGAGACGGGAGGAGAGCAACGTGTTGATACAGGGGAGACAGACGGCTTTGGAATGTGTTGGGTGGACGGGAGCAGAGCAACGTGTTGATACAGGGGAGACAGACGGCTTTGGAATGTGTTGGGTGGACGGGAGGAGAGCAACGTGTTGATACAGGGGAGACAGACGGCTTTGGAATGTGTTGGGTGGAGACGGGAGGAGAGCAACGTGTTGATACAGGGGAGACAGACGGCTTTGGAATGTGTTGGGTGGAGACGGGAGGAGAGCAACGTGTTGATACAGGGGAGACAGACGGCTTTGGAATGTGTTGGGTGGAGACGGGAGGAGAGCAACGTGTTGATACAGGGGAGACAGACGGCTTTGGAATGTGTTGGGTGGACGGGAGGAGAGCAACGTGTTGATACAGGGGAGACAGACGGCTTTGGAATGTGTTGGGTGGACGGGAGGAGAGCAACGTGTTGATACAGGGGAGACAGACGGCTTTGGAATGTGTTGGGGAGACGGGAGGAGAGCAACGTGTTGATACAGGGGAGACAGATGGCTTTGGAATGTGTTGGGTGGAGACGGGAGGAGAGCAACGTGTTGATACAGGGGAGACAGAGACGGCTTTGGAATGTGTTGGGTGGAGACGGGAGCAGAGCAACGTGTTGATACAGGGGAGGACAGACGGCTTTGGAATGTGTTGGGTGGAGACGGGAGGAGAGCAACGTGTTGATACAGGGGAGACAGACGGCTTTGGAATGTGTTGGGTGGAGACGGGAGGAGAGCAACGTGTTGATACAGGGGAGACAGAAGGCTTTGGAATGTGTTGGGTGGAGACGGGAGGAGAGCAACGTGTTGATACAGGGGAGACAGACGGCTTTGGAATGTGTTGGGGAGACGGGAGGAGAGCAACGTGTTGATACAGGGGAGACAGACGGCTTTGGAATGTGTTGGGTGGAGACGGGAGGAGAGCAACGTGTTGATACAGGGGAGACAGACGGCTTTGGAATGTGTTGGGTGGACGGGAGGAGAGCAACGTGTTGATACAGGGGAGACAGACGGCTTTGGAATGTGTTGGGTGGAGACGGGAGGAGAGCAACGTGTTGATACAGGGGAGACAGACGGCTTTGGAATGTGTTGGGTGGAGACGGGAGGAGAGCAACGTGTTGATACAGGGGAGACAGACGGCTTTGGAATGTGTTGGGTGGAGACGGGAGGAGAGCAACGTGTTGATACAGGGGAGACAGACGGCTTTGGAATGTGTTGGGTGGAGACGGGAGGAGAGCAACGTGTTGATACAGGGGAGACAGACGGCTTTGGAATGTGTTGGGTGGAGACGGGAGGAGAGCAACGTGTTGATACAGGGGAGACAGACGGCTTTGGAATGTGTTGGGTGGAGACGGGAGGAGAGCAACGTGTTGATACAGGGGAGACAGACGGCTTTGGAATGTGTTGGGTGGAGACGGGAGGAGAGCAACGTGTTGATACAGGGGAGACAGACGGCTCTGGAATGTGTTGGGTGGACGGGAGGAGAGCAACGTGTTGATACAGGGGAGACAGACGGCTTTGGAATGTGTTGGGTGGACGGGAGGAGAGCAACGTGTTGATACAGGGGAGACAGACGGCTTTGGAATGTGTTGGGTGGACGGGAGGAGAGCAACGTGTTGATACAGGGGAGACAGACGGCTCTGGAATGTGTTGGGTGGACGGGAGCAGAGCAACGTGTTGATACAGGGGAGACAGACGGCTCTGGAATGTGTTGGGTGGACGGGAGGAGAGCAACGTGTTGATACAGGGGAGACAGACGGCTTTGGAATGTGTTGGGTGGAGACGGGAGGAGAGCAACGTGTTGATACAGGGGAGACAGACGGCTTTGGAATGTGTTGGGTGGAGACGGGAGGAGAGCAACGTGTTGATACAGGGGAGACAGACGGCTTTGGAATGTGTTGGGTGGAGACGGGAGCAGAGCAACGTGTTGATACAGGGGAGACAGACGGCTTTGGAATGTGTTGGGTGGACGGGAGGAGAGCAACGTGTTGATACAGGGGAGACAGACGGCTTTGGAATGTGTTGGGTGGACGGGAGGAGAGCAACGTGTTGATACAGGGGAGACAGACGGCTTTGGAATGTGTTGGGTGGAGACGGGAGGAGAGCAACGTGTTGATACAGGGGAGACAGACGGCTTTGGAATGTGTTGGGTGGACGGGAGGAGAGCAACGTGTTGATACAGGGGAGACAGACGGCTTTGGAATGTGTTGGGTGGACGGGAGGAGAGCAACGTGTTGATACAGGGGAGACAGACGGCTTTGGAATGTGTTGGGTGGACGGGAGGAGAGCAACGTGTTGATACAGGGGAGACAGACTTCTTTGGAATGTGTTGGGTGGAGACGGGAGGAGAGCAACGTGTTGATACAGGGGAGACAGACGGCTTTGGAATGTGTTGGGTGGAGACGGGAGGAGAGCAACGTGTTGATACAGGGGAGACAGACGGCTTTGGAATGTGTTGGGTGGACGGGAGCAGAGCAACGTGTTGATACAGGGGAGACAGACGGCTTTGGAATGTGTTGGGTGGAGACGGGAGGAGAGCAACATGTTGATACAGGGGAGACAGACGGCTTTGGAATGTGTTGGGTGGACGGGAGGAGAGCAACGTGTTGATACAGGGGAGACAGACGGCTTTGGAATGTGTTGGGTGGACGGGAGGAGAGCAACGTGTTGATACAGGGGAGACAGACGGCTTTGGAATGTGTTGGGTGGAGACGGGAGGAGAGCAACGTGTTGATACAGGGGAGACAGACGGCTTTGGAATGTGTTGGGTGGAGACGGGAGGAGAGCAACGTGTTGATACAGGGGAGACAGATGGCTTTGGAATGTGTTGGGTGGACGGGAGGAGAGCAACGTGTTGATACAGGGGAGACAGACGGCTTTGGAATGTGTTGGGTGGACGGGAGGAGAGCAACGTGTTGATACAGGGGAGACAGATGGCTTTGGAATGTGTTGGGTGGAGACGGGAGGAGAGCAACGTGTTGATACAGGGGAGACAGACGGCTTTGGAATGTGTTGGGTGGACGGGAGGAGAGCAACGTGTTGATACAGGGGAGACAGACGGCTTTGGAATGTGTTGGGTGGACGGGAGGAGAGCAACGTGTTGATACAGGGGAGACAGATGGCTTTGGAATGTGTTGGGAGGAGAGCAACGTGTTGATACAGGGGAGACAGACGGCTTTGGAATGTGTTGGGTGGACGGGAGGAGAGCAACGTGTTGATACAGGGGAGACAGACGGCTTTGGAATGTGTTGGGTGGAGACGGGAGCAGAGCAACGTGTTGATACAGGGGAGACAGACGGCTTTGGAATGTGTTGGGTGGAGACGGGAGGAGAGCAACGTGTTGATACAGGGGAGACAGATGGCTTTGGAATGTGTTGGGTGGACGGGAGGAGAGCAACGTGTTGATACAGGGGAGACAGACGGCTTTGGAATGTGTTGGGTGGAGACGGGAGGAGAGCAACGTGTTGATACAGGGGAGACAGACGGCTTTGGAATGTGTTGGGTGGACGGGAGGAGAGCAACGTGTTGATACAGGGGAGACAGAAGGCTTTGGAATGTGTTGGGTGGACGGGAGGAGAGCAACGTGTTGATACAGGGGAGACAGATGGCTTTGGAATGTGTTGGGTGGAGACGGGAGGAGAGCAACGTGTTGATACAGGGGAGACAGACGGCTTTGGAATGTGTTGGGTGGAGACGGGAGCAGAGCAACGTGTTGATACAGGGGAGACAGACGGCTTTGGAATGTGTTGGGTGGAGACGGGAGGAGAGCAACGTGTTGATACAGGGGAGACAGACGGCTTTGGAATGTGTTGGGTGGAGACGGGAGCAGAGCAACGTGTTGATACAGGGGAGACAGACGGCTTTGGAATGTGTTGGGTGGAGACGGGAGGAGAGCAACGTGTTGATACAGGGGAGACAGACGGCTTTGGAATGTGTTGGGTGGAGACGGGAGGAGAGCAACGTGTTGATACAGGGGAGACAGACGGCTTTGGAATGTGTTGGGTGGAGACGGGAGGAGAGCAACGTGTTGATACAGGGGAGACAGACGGCTTTGGAATGTGTTGGGTGGACGGGAGGAGAGCAACGTGTTGATACAGGGGAGACAGATGGCTTTGGAATGTGTTGGGTGGAGACGGGAGGAGAGCAACGTGTTGATACAGGGGAGACAGATGGCTTTGGAATGTGTTGGGTGGACGGGAGGAGAGCAACGTGTTGAGACAGGGGAGACAGACGGCTTTGGAATGTGTTGGGTGGAGACGGGAGCAGAGCAACGTGTTGATACAGGGGAGACAGACGGCTTTGGAATGTGTTGGGTGGAGACGGGAGGAGAGCAACGTGTTGATACAGGGGAGACAGACGGCTTTGGAATGTGTTGGGTGGACGGGAGGAGAGCAACGTGTTGATACAGGGGAGACAGATGGCTTTGGAATGTGTTGGGTGGAGACGGGAGGAGAGCTACGTGTTGATACAGGGGAGACAGACGGCTTTGGAATGTGTTGGGTGGACGGGAGGAGAGCAACGTGTTGATACAGGGGAGACAGACGGCTTTGGAATGTGTTGGGTGGAGACGGGAGCAGAGCAACGTGTTGATACAGGGGAGACAGATGGCTTTGGAATGTGTTGGGTGGAGACGGGAGGAGAGCAACGTGTTGATACAGGGGAGACAGATGGCTTTGGAATGTGTTGGGTGGAGACGGGAGGAGAGCAACGTGTTGATACAGGGGAGACAGACGGCTTTGGAATGTGTTGGGTGGAGACGGGAGCAGAGCAACGTGTTGATACAGGGGAGACAGACGGCTTTGGAATTTGTTGGGTGGAGACGGGAGGAGAGCAACGTGTTGATACAGGGGAGACAGACGGCTTTGGAATGTGTTGGGTGGACGGGAGGAGAGCAACGTGTTGATACAGGGGAGACAGATGGCTTTGGAATGTGTTGGGTGGAGACGGGAGGAGAGCTACGTGTTGATACAGGGGAGACAGACGGCTTTGGAATGTGTTGGGTGGACGGGAGGAGAGCAACGTGTTGATACAGGGGAGACAGACGGCTTTGGAATGTGTTGGGTGGAGACGGGAGCAGAGCAACGTGTTGATACAGGGGAGACAGATGGCTTTGGAATGTGTTGGGTGGAGACGGGAGGAGAGCAACGTGTTGATACAGGGGAGACAGATGGCTTTGGAATGTGTTGGGTGGAGACGGGAGGAGAGCAACGTGTTGATACAGGGGAGACAGACGGCTTTGGAATGTGTTGGGTGGACGGGAGGAGAGCAACGTGTTGATACAGGGGAGACAGACGGCTTTGGAATGTGTTGGGTGGAGACGGGAGGAGAGCAACGTGTTGATACAGGGGAGACAGACGGCTTTGGAATGTGTTGGGTGGAGACGGGAGCAGAGCAACGTGTTGATACAGGGGAGACAGACGGCTTTGGAATGTGTTGGGTGGAGACGGGAGGAGAGCAACGTGTTGATACAGGGGAGACAGACGGCTTTGGAATGTGTTGGGTGGAGACGGGAGCAGAGCAACGTGTTGATACAGGGGAGACAGACGGCTTTGGAATGTGTTGGGTGGAGAGGGGAGGAGAGCAACGTGTTGATACAGGGGAGACAGACGGCTTTGGAATGTGTTGGGTGGAGACGGGAGGAGAGCAACGTGTTGATACAGGGGAGACAGATGGCTTTGGAATGTGTTGGGTGGAGACGGGAGGAGAGCAACGTGTTGATACAGGGGAGACAGACGGCTTTGGAATGTGTTGGGTGGACGGGAGGAGAGCAACGTGTTGATACAGGGGAGACAGACGGCTTTGGAATGTGTTGGGTGGAGACGGGAGCAGAGCAACGTGTTGATACAGGGGAGACAGACGGCTTTGGAATGTGTTGGGTGGACGGGAGGAGAGCAACGTGTTGATACAGGGGAGACAGACGGCTTTGGAATGTGTTGGGTGGAGACGGGAGGAGAGCTACGTGTTGATACAGGGGAGACAGACGGCTTTGGAATGTGTTGGGTGGAGACGGGAGGAGAGCAACGTGTTGATACAGGGGAGACAGACGGCTTTGGAATGTGTTGGGTGGAGACGGGAGGAGAGCAACGTGTTGATACAGGGGAGACAGACGGCTTTGGAATGTGTTGGGTGGAGACGGGAGGAGAGCAACGTGTTGATACAGGGGAGACAGACGGCTTTGGAATGTGTTGGGTGGAGACGGGAGGAGAGCAGCGTGTTGATACAGGGGAGACAGACGGCTTTGGAATGTGTTGGGTGGAGACGGGAGGAGAGCAGCGTGTTGATACAGGGGAGACAGACGGCTTTGGAATGTGTTGGGTGGACGGGAGGAGAGCAACGTGTTGATACAGGGGAGACAGACGGCTTTGGAATGTGTTGGGTGGACGGGAGGAGAGCAACGTGTTGATACAGGGGAGACAGACGGCTTTGGAATGTGTTGGGTGGAGACGGGAGGAGAGCAACGTGTTGATACAGGGGAGACAGACGGCTTTGGAATGTGTTGGGTGGACGGGAGGAGAGCAACGTGTTGATACAGGGGAGACAGACGGCTTTGGAATGTGTTGGGTGGAGACGGGAGGAGAGCAGCGTGTTGATACAGGGGAGACAGACGGCTTTGGAATGTGTTGGGTGGAGACGGGAGGAGAGCAACGTGTTGATACAGGGGAGACAGACGGCTTTGGAATGTGTTGGGTGGACGGGAGGAGAGCAACGTGTTGATACAGGGGAGACAGACGGCTTTGGAATGTGTTGGGTGGAGACGGGAGGAGAGCAACGTGTTGATACAGGGGAGACAGACGGCTTTGGAATGTGTTGGGTGGCAACGGGAGGAGAGCAACGTGTTGATACAGGGGAGACAGATGGCTTTGGAATGTGTTGGGTGGAGACGGGAGGAGAGCAACGTGTTGATACAGGGGAGACAGACGGCTTTGGAATGTGTTGGGTGGACGGGAGGAGGGCAACATGTTGATACAGGGGAGACAGACGGCTTTGGAATGTGTTGGGTGGAGACGGGAGGAGAGCAGCGTGTTGATACAGGGGAGACAGACGGCTTTGGAATGTGTTGGGTGGACGGCAGGAGAGCAACGTGTTGATACAGGGGAGACAGACGGCTTTGGAATGTGTTGGGTGGAGACGGGAGGAGAGCAACGTGTTGATACAGGGGAGACAGATGGCTTTGGAATGTGTTGGGTGGACGGGAGGAGAGCTACGTGTTGATACAGGGGAGACAGACGGCTTTGGAATGTGTTGGGTGGAGACGGGAGGAGAGCAACGTGTTGATACAGGGGAGACAGACGGCTTTGGAATGTGTTGGGTGGAGACGGGAGGAGAGCAACGTGTTGATACAGGGGAGACAGACGGCTTTGGAATGTGTTGGGTGGAGACGGGAGGAGAGCAACGTGTTGATACAGGGGAGACAGACGGCTTTGGAATGTGTTGGGTGGACGGGAGGAGAGCAACGTGTTGATACAGGGGAGACAGACGGCTTTGGAATGTGTTGGGTGGAGACGGGAGGAGAGCAGCGTGTTGATACAGGGGAGACAGATGGCTTTGGAATGTGTTGGGTGGAGACGGGAGGAGAGCAACGTGTTGATACAGGGGAGACAGACGGCTTTGGAATGTGTTGGGTGGAGACGGGAGGAGAGCAACGTGTTGATACAGGGGAGACAGACGGACATCTGTGGATTAGGTGAAGGAGGAGTTGAGGTCAGGAGGTGAGGTCAGATCCCCTGAAGGGAGTAATAAGGGTTTAGTATCCTGTTACTCTTTCCCTGTAGAACCATAAGATGTAAGGATTGGAGAGACGGAGGAGTGTCTTAAGGGGGATATATATATATGTATCTGAGATGGGAGAAATGTTGGGTTGTCTGATTACAGCTGTACAGAACCTTTGGGAAGAATTAAACTTGGTTAAGATTCTCTAGTGTCCGTGGGTTATTTACTCTGAAAAATAAGAACCTAACAATATTTATTTAACTAAGCAAGTCAGTCAAAAACATATTCTTATTTACAATGACGGCCTACCCCGGGGAAACCCTCCCCTAACCCGGACGACACTGGGCCAATTGTGCGTCGGCCTATGGGACTCCCGGTCATGGCTGGTTGTGACACAGACTGGGAACGAACCAGGGTCTATAATGACACCTTTAACACTGAGATGCAGAGCCTTAGACCGCCGCGCCACTCGGGAGACTAATTGGCAGAGGGGTAGCCTACATTGTGTTCGCTCCATTGTTTTTTTTGGTAGGCCTACATTATGCTCCAATAGCCACAATAGCCTATTGGCTACTTTCTAAAACTGTAAGGGTACAGCCTCCGTGTTCACTGTAAACACAGGCCGGAAGTTGCCCAAAATTCTCACAACATTCACGTTTCTGCTCACAAGACCAAAAAATTTGCTCAGTGCTTATTTGTATTTGTTCAACGCCTCAATTGATTTCATAAACTGTATTGGAATAATATGCTGTAGGTTTCAATCCCCCCAAGATGATGCATGACAAGGTGGCCCAGAGGAAGCCAGCTGTTCTGAAACCCTACCTTGCCCCATTCTTCCAAGAGCACACTGAGTTTGAATGAAGACATCTAGTGGGGTAAGTACTGTACATGACATTCAGCTTGCTATGTCTCTTATCCCCTGTCTGAGTTTGAATGAAGACCTCTAGTGGGGTAAGAACTGTACATGACACTCAGCTTGCTATGTCTCTTATCCTCTGTCTGAGTTTGAATGAAGACCTCTAGTGGGGTAAGTACTGTACATGACATTCAGCTTGCTATGTCTCTTATCCCCTGTCTGAGTTTGAATGAAGACCTCTAGTGGGGTAAGTACTGTACATGACATTCAGCTTGCTATGTCTCTTATCCCCTGTCTGAGTTTGAATGAAGACCTCTAGTGGGGTAAGTACTGTACATGACATTCAGCTTGCTACGTCTCTTATCCTCTGTCTGAGTTTGAATGAAGACCTCTAGTGGGGTAAGTACTGTACATGACATTCAGCTTGCTACGTCTCTTATCCTCTGTCTGAGTTTGAATGAAGACCTCTAGTGGGGTAAGTACTGTACATGACATTCAGCTTGCTATGTCTCTTATCCTCTGTCTGAGTTTGAATGAAGACCTCTAGTGGGGTAAGTACTGTACATGACATTCAGCTTGCTATGTCTCTTATCCCCTGTCTGAGTTTGAATGAAGACCTCTAGTGGGGTAAGTACTGTACATGACATTCAGCTTGCTATGTCTCTTATCCCCTGTCTGAGTTTGAATGAAGACCTCTAGTGGGGTAAGTACTGTACATGACACTCAGCTTGCTATGTCTCTTATCCCCTGTCTTTTTACCCACAGAGTAACAGCCCTGGTGCTCTCTGTCTCTCATTTCTGTACTTTCTTTTTATTTGCTTGTCCCCGGGGTGAGAAGAGCTGACCAATCAGAATTGAGGTTGCTTGTTACGGAGCCCGATGAGGAACACCTGATGCCGCGGTGACTTCTCTCCTGCTCAAACCGTCCCGTTGTGTGTTTCACTGCCTCTGAACCCCCTTACTCCGAACAGAGTTGCCCTTGATTATAGATCTAGGATTGTACCCAATCCCAATCTTAACTCTGTCTCCCTCTCCTCCCTCTCTCGTTTTGTCTCTCTCTCCCCCACATCCCACACACACAGGCACACGTGTTGTAATGAGTGTTGTAATGATGCTCTTTTTTGGTTACATATGTGTTAACTATTGTTACTTCTATTGTCAATTATTTTGTTAATATTGTTAACAATTTGAATAAATCTATTTTATGTAAAAATGTATTATTTTTATTTTTACATTTAGATTTCAGGGATGTATTCACTGTACATTTACAGCAGGGATGCTGTATGCTGTAATTTGTTTTACAGTAAGGAAAATAGTCATGTAAAATATATAACAGCATCTATATTACAGAAATACTGCTCGAATTTCACCGTAAAATGCTGTAATTAAGGGGGTTTTGGCCAACGACCCAACCAAATGACGTAATTAAGAGCCAATGTTAACTTTTTTAATGTGGGTCTATGGCAGTCAATTGCAAAACATTCTAACAGTATTTCTGATTGTCTTCTCAACTCACCATCACATCCTGTTAATGTGGGTCTATGACAGTCAATTTCAAATGAGTCTCACATAATGGCTCTTACCTAATGTCTCTTACCTCATAATGTCTCTTACCTCATAATGTCTCTTACCTCATAATGTCTCTTACCTCATAATGTCTCTTACCTCATAATGTCTCTTACCTCATAATGTCTCTTACCTCATAATGTCTCTTACCTCACCACCACTAATGCAGGTCGTGTTGGAGCTTCTCAAAGTCAGGGGGCGCCTCATCTCTCCTGTCACATCCAACCTGGATCGATACTTTGTTTTTAATGCAGACGACAGCATTGAATCATTGTACTATGAGTTTTAATGCTCGGAGGGAGACGGCACAGTATTTATCTTGTGTTGGTTAAGTCAAGAACCTGCGAATGTGTTGTCTACAGCATTAGGTCACATGACAGCTCGATCAGCTGTTGGATTTCACGGCATGTAAACTGACCCAGGAACACAGTCAGAACGGATGTTGCTGATTCGCTCACCTGTAGAATGTTGTTGTATTTCCCTGCATGCTTGCATTCAGTTCCCCAGATATGTCTGTTACATCGGCAAGGAGACACATTTTCTTTTCACAGAAAGTTAACAAAGTTTGTTTTTTATATCCATTGTGAGGTGATATTAATAATACTCTGAGTAAAAGAGAATGTTTTGGGGGATTTTTACCCTCCAGACATTATTTCCTAAAGGACTTAATGATGAAATGCCTATGTATGTATGTTATGTTGTGGCTTTACAGTCGTGTTTAAAACGTCTTATTTACACACTTTATTTGAATATTTATGAAATGCATATTTTATATTTGGTAGCACTTATTTGTTTTTCCTTCAACTCCAACCCCCTTTCGATGTGGGTGGGGCTAGGTCTACATAAGGGTGCAAATTGTTTTTTTAACTCACAAAAACTCACTCTGACGAAGGCCGCGAGGCCGATACGTAAAGCTCTGACGAAGGCCGCGAGGCCGATACGTAAAGCTCTGACGAAGGCCGCGAGGCCGATACGTAAAGCTCTGACGAAGGCCGTGAGGCCGATACGTAAAGCTCTGACGAAGGCCATCAGGCCGATACATAAAACTCTGACGAAGGCCGTGAGGCCGATACGTAAAGCTCTGACGAAGGCCGATACGTAAAGTGTATTAAAGATCAGTGATACTATCAAGAGCAGTGTGCAGTATCATTTTTCCTTCATATCTAATGTGAATGACATTGCCTCCTCTAGCAATGCGAAAATTATTTCCACACCGTCGATAACCACCAAGCCTTGGTGTGAAATAGTGTTGTCATGCTCTGATCTCATATCTCCACATTGTTTTGTGAACAGGCGTGAGCACAATGGATGTGGTTTGATGTCGTTTACAAATGGAAGTTACCTGCCACAGTATATCTCTGTATATCTCAGAGTTCTGTGCTCAGATCTTTTGCTGCCAGTTGCTCTCTGTGTATACATTATCCCATATGAGGTCGTGACCCCTGGGTTTGGAAACCGCTGCTCTAATATGTTTTACGGTAAGGATAATGCTGTAAATTTACAGGGAAAAGTTTTACAGTCAAAGAAAAAGACAGGGGCTCTCTCACACACACACACACACACACACACACAGGAAGTGAGATATCTCACCATTCTCCTCCAGCTGGAAGTCGTCTTGGTATCTGTATTTTTCCGGTCCACACGCCACGAAGATGTCCTCGTCACCGAAGAAGTCCTGGAGACATGTCACCTGGTGGAACACAGAGACAGGAGGGTTAGAGGTCACACACACACAGCAGTGCAGCCACATGGAGAGGATCATGCATTAACATTTACATGTGGATCATTCAGCAGAAGCTGTTATCCAGAGCAAAGTCGAAGCAAGAAAGGGGGGAGGGGGGTATTTAAGATACTCTTTGAAGAGGTTGGGTTTCAGGTGCTTTCAGAAGAAGGGCAGGGACTCTTCAGGGGGAAGCTGGTTCCACCATTGGGGTGCCAGGACAGACAAGAGTCTGGACTGGACTGAGTGGGAGCTGCCAAGAAACCAGAGGTGGCAGAGCGGAGTGCTCGGATTGGGGTGTAGGGTTTGATCAGAGCCTGGTAGAGAGGGACAGGTCCTCTTGCTGTTCTATAGGTAAGCTCCATGGTCTTGTAGTGGATGCAAGCTTCGACTGGAAACCAGTGGAGTGTGCGGAGGAGCAGAGTGACATGGGAGAACATCGAAAGGTTGAAAACCAGGCGGGCTGCTCCGTTCTGGATAAGTTGCAGGGGTTTGATGGCACAGGCAGGGAGCCCAGCCAACAGTGAGCTGCAGTAGTCCAGACAGGAGAGATGACAAGTGCCTGGATTAGGACCTGCGCAGCTTCCTGTGTGAGGCAGGGTTGTACTCTACGGCTGTTGTAGAGCGTGAACCTGCAGGAGCGAGTCACTGCTTTGATGTTTACGGAGAACGACAGGGTGTTGTCCAGGGTTACGTAAAGGTTCTTTGCACTCTGGGAGGGCGACACTGTGGAGTTGTTGTGATGGAGAGGTCTTTGAGTGGCAAGCCTTCCCGGGGAGGAAGAGAAGCTCCATCCTGTCGAGTGTGTGTGTGCGTGTGTGTGTGTGTGTGTGTGTGTGTGTGTGTGTGTGTGTGTGTGTGTGTGTGTGTGTGTGTGTGTGTGTGTGTGTGTGTGTGTGTGTGTGTGTGTGTGTGTGTGTTGTCAGCCATTTGCAATGATACTACTAAAATAATATAAAATCTCACCCTGTTCAGCATGGAATCAATGTCTAATGATATAGAACACCTATAGACCTATCCTGATGATGTCAACATCAGTTCTCTCTAATTACAACACCTACAGACCTATCCTGATGGTGTCAACATCAGTTCTCTCTATCTACAACACCTACAGACCTATCCTGATGATGTTAACATCAGTTCTCTCTAACTACAACACCTACAGACCTATCCTGATGATGTTAACATCAGTTCTCTCTATCTACAACACATACAGACCTATCCTGATGGTGTTAACATCAGTTCTCTCTAACTACAACACCTACAGACCTATCCTGATGATGTTAACATCAGTTCTCTCTATCTACAACACATACAGACCTATCCTGATGGTGTTAACATCAGTTCTCTCTATCTACAACACCTACAGACCTATCCTGATGGTGTCAACATCAGTTCTCTCTATCTACAACACCTACAGACCTATCCTGATGATGTCAACATCAGTTCTCTCTATCTACAACACCTACAGACCTATCCTGATGATGTCAACATCAGTTCTCTCTATCTACAACACCTACAGACCTATCCTGATGGTGTCAACATCAGTTCTCTCTATCTACAACACATACAGACCTATCCTGATGGTGTCAACATCAGTTCTCTCTAACTACAACACATACAGATCTATCTTAATTAACAGTACAACACATACAGGCCAATCTTTATGATGCCAGCCATTCCTAATGATAGTAACACTTTGTAATGATCTCAAATCTCACTCATGGACAGGACTAATGATATGGAACACCTATAGGCCTATCCTAATGGTGTCAACATCAGCTCTCTATCCGTCTCTAATGATCTGTTCAGCGTGGACAGGACATGCGTTTAATGAAATGGAACACCTAAAGGCCTATTCTGATGAGGTAACACTCCCCCCTCTGGAAACATATACTTTGCCCTGTGGCAGGGATTCTGGTTTCGATTCCTGCATGAGCCCTACATAAAAAATAAAATAAAAAACACACAAAAATCCTGTTAGAAAGCTAGTTTATGAGTTTCCACACAATTAATGGCTTAGAATCCATTCCGATTCCATTATCAGCTAATCACTAACTGCGTTTGTTGCCATGTCGGAGGTGGACATTTACTGTAAATACCAATTGGATGCATTCATGTGATTTGAACTAGATGAGAAATTAAGATTGGTTAATGGCCAACAAGCTGTGTTAACCATAAACTAAAAAGTACAGCTATCATGCTTGTAAACAAATTATAGAGTTTAAAAATCACATTGATATGAAAACGGCTGTGTTAACTAGTGACAACCCTTCACTTGGCTGCGTTGCCATGGAGCAAATTAAAATAAGGGGTGGAACTCATGTTTTTGCACCTCCCCTTTCCCCCCCAGCAAATTATAATAATCCGTTGTATCATTTGTCAAATTGCACTTATTTGTTGAGCTAGTCTGCATCCCCCCCAAAAAAAATATATATACAACCATTTTATACATGGTCAAATTGCGTGATATGATTGCATTTTAGAACCACGCCCTCCCCCGTCGCTCCGAAATGAATGGTTTTGACCACTAACGTTTTAGGCACATTCGTTTTGCGTGGCCCGGTTATGCAGGGTTTGCTCATTTTGCAATTGACCCCAAAGAGAAATCTACACCCAACGGGCCATGCCAAACGAATTCTCCCATTGCTTTAATACACGCTCCAAACCGTTCAATAGTTAAGACTATCCATACTACCAGAGCTTATATTTTTTAATATGTCTATAGCGGATTCGTGGCCGCAATTTACATAATGCATTGATATATAGAGCCAACTAGCTTACTGACATGATAACAGAGAGAACAAAGAATATAGCCAGCTATTTGATAATGTCCGTGTGCATGTCCGTCATGATTTCACTTGAATTGTCAAACTAAAAAAAAGCCAGACAAACGACAAACCCTGACCATGTCAACAGCTCGTATAGACACGGTGTTAGCTAAGACATCTCTTGACTGGTAGTCTTTCTGAAATAATTATTTTCACCTGACATGCAGTATGCCTTTCTTAACTGAAATGATGCTCAAATCACTTTCATTAGCTGGATACGGTTAGCATGCTAGCTAGCTAACTAGTTTGACAGCTGTCAGTCAGTGCACTACAGCAAACGTTACTTGTTATTTCTCCACTCCAAGTGGACATCACCACGATGTTCCCACCCCCCAATTTCTGAATATGTATTCGCATCGAGCTGGAACCTAAATGAGAATATCCTTTCTAGGACAGGAATTAGGTGCGACAACGTCCTCTGAAGTGGCCTTTAAGGCTAGGTTTAGGCTAGGGACGTCCCAAGGATACCAGATTGCCCTGACGGTGCCAGAGGCGCAGTTGTGACTCTCTTAGAGGAGGCGTGTCTGTAGCACGGTACATCTCCCACTTCGGGGTAATGTGATGGGCTTGTGACTGTTGAGTAATCGCAGCACAATTCAAACGGCTTTGGTATGATGATATATAGCGGGTACTACCTGTTTGCTGAAATGGGTGCAAGAGGGACATTTATAACGTGTCTCGAGCACTTTTACGAGGTGCTGAAACCACTTATTCTCAACCATGGGTGGATAGCCGATATAAACCAAAGACTGTAAAAATTATAAAACATAAGCCTACATATCGTTCTTGTAATTCATTTGGCCAGGTCAAAATCAGCTGCCAAAGGGCTGCTTGAATGCAGAGGTTGTGTTGCTGTATCTTTGTATTTCTGCAGAGGTTGTGTTGCTGTATCTTTGTATTTCTGTCTTGCTACGGTATTCTGGGGTGATGCCTGCGTAAATGTGTCAACATATTTGAGGTGTTGGCAGCTGCATAGGCTATTCTCGTTGACGTTTTATCCCACAGCTCTCTGTACATCGCCGTTGTAATCTACTGGGAAGCCAAAATGTTCCCAAACTGGAGATTTTAAATGATAATGGAGGATCCTCCTGGTTTATCGACCCCATCTCTCGTCGTCATACAGAACTAGTTTCCGGCTGCGCCTCACAAAAGGACAGTTTGAAATACCCCAGTTAGAAGTTGTTTTATAACGTGCGTACAGGCTTGTTGTTTTAACGGAAAAGCTTGAAATGTTTTTTTCAGCACAGATTTGCTCAAGATGCATACAACGCAGTGTATGCATAGGCTATAGGCCTAATGTTTTTATTTTTATGTATTCATTCATTCAGTGCGGACCGAACAAGGTCCCGTACCGAACAGTTCAGCACAAATATGTGTACCATTACACCCCTAATATAAGGAATGATGGGAAATTGCTTTGGAGTACTTTCATTTAAATTATGGACAGAAAGACTAGTTAAACTCCATTTCTTCCACTGAATGAGAAGGTTCATTTATCACAAAACCTGTTGATTTTGCCAATTTTTAATTTTTAAATTTTAAATTTTATTTTAATGACTATTTTATTGTCAAAGTGGGAAAACTCAGACAGGAAATGCCAACAACAGACAGTGAGCCATCATATTCATGCATAAACAACCTTAATAAGGAAGAGAAAGCGGGGGGAAATGATTGTTGTCCATCAATAATGAGAAACCACCTGGTATTGATTGACAACCTAGATGAAAAGCTACTGAGGCATCCTGAACACTTTTGCCACTCCTGTGTGACATATCTTAATCTGAGCCTAGAGAAAAGTGTTTATCCTCAGACCCGGAGGGAAGCTAAAGTCATTCCGCTACCCAAGAGTGGTAAAGCGGCTTTTACTGGTTCTAACAGCCGACTAATCAGCTTCCTGCCGACTCTTAGCAAACCTTTGGAAAATATTGTGTTTGACCAAATACAATGCTATTTCCCTGTAAACAAATGAACAACAGACTTTCAGCATGTTTATAGAGAAGGGCACTCAACATGTACTGCACTGACACAAATGACTGATGATTGGTTGAAATAAATTCATTATAAGAAGATTGTGGGAGCTGTACTGTTATATTTCAGTGAAGCCTTTGATTTTATTGACCGTAACCTGTTGAGAAAATGTTTGTGTTATGTCTTTTAAACCTCAGCCATATTGTGGATTCATAGCTATCTGTCTAATAGAACTCAGAGGGTTTTCTTTAATGGAAGCTTCTCTAATGTCAAACATGTAAAGTGTTGTGTACCGCAGGGCAGTTCTCTAGGCCCTCTACTCTTTTCTGTTTTTACTAATGACCTGTCACTAGTATTACACAAAGCCTGTGTGTCTATGTATGCAGATGATTCAACATTATACATGTCAGCAACCACAGCTAGTGAAGTCACTGCAATCCTAAACATAGAGTTGCAGTCAGTTTTAAAATGGGTGGCCAGTAATAAACTGGTGCTGAACATCTCTAAAACTAAGACCATTGTATTTGCAACAAATCATTCCCTAAATTCTAGACCTCAGCTGAATCTGATCATGAATAATGTGGCTGTTGAGCAAGTTGAAGAGACTAAATTACTTGGTGTTACTTTGGATTGTAAACTGTCATGGTCAAAACATATAGATTCAATGGTTGTAAAGATGGGGAGAGATCTGTCCTTATAAAGAAATTCTCTGCTTTTTTGACACCACACTCCACAAAGCAAGTCCTACAGGCTCTAGTTTTGTCGTATCTTGATTATTGCCCAGTCGTGTGGTCGAGTGCTGCAAGGAAAGACCTAGTTAAACTGCAGCTGGCCCAGAACAGTGGCACATCTTGCTCTTTGCTGTTATCAGAGGGCTAACATCAATACTATGCATGCCAGTCTCTCTTGGCTAAGAGTAAAGGAGAGACTGTCGCATCTTGTTAATAGACTGAACAAAAATATAAATGCAACATGCAACAATTTCAAAGATTTTGCGGAGTTACAGTTCAATTTAGGAAATCAGACAATTGAAATAAATTAGGCCCTAATCTATGTATTTCAAATGACTGGGCAGGGGCTCAGCCATGGGTGGGCATAGGCCCACCCACTTGGTAGCCAAACCCAGTCAATCTGTCACGGCCGTCGATAGAACCGGACCAAGGCGCAGCGTGGTAAGCGTACATATTCCTTTTTATTAGGATGACGCCGACAAAAACAATAAACTATACAAAAATGACCGTGAAGCTTAAGGCTATAGTGCCACAAACAAAGACAACTTCCCACACTGAAAGGAGGGAAAAGGGCTACCTAAGTAAGGTTCCCAATCAGAGACAACGATAGACAGCTGTCCCTGATTGAGAACCATACCCGGCCAAAACATAGAAATACAAAATCATAGAAAACAAAAACATAGAATGCCCATCCCAAATCACACCCTGACCAAACCAAATAGAGACATAAAAAGGCTCTCCAAGGCCAGGGTGTGACACAATCAGAATTCGTTTTTCCCACAAAAGGGCTTTATTACAGACAGAAATACTCATTTTTTGTGCATATGGGTAATTTCTGAGATCATTTATTTCAGCTCATGAAACATGGGACTAACACTTTACATGTTGCGTAAAAATTTTTGTTCAGTATATAAGAAACAATAATGTGTTGAAATGTCAAATAATTTGCAGAGTCAACTTACACACAGCACTTACCCCACCAGACATGCCACCAGGGGTCTTTTCACAGTCCACGAAACAAGAACGAATTCAAGGAAACATACAGTTTAATACAGAGCCAAGATTGCATGGAACTCCTATCCATCTCATATTGTGCAAGTGAAAGCAAAGCAAAAAACTATATATATATATATATATCATGGCGATTTTCCCCTATGTGATCTACTATTTGACCTAAATATTTTGTGTGTATGTACTGATAGATGCTACTGACTAGAAATGTAATATATGAATATAAATGTATATATGAATATACAGGTAATATACGAATATAAATGCAATATATTAATATACATGTAATGTATGAATATACATGTACTATATGAAGGACATGTTAATATATGAATATATTTGTAATATATGAATATAAATGAAATATATTAATATAAATGTAATATATTAATATAAATGTGAATATATTAATATAAATGTAATATATGAATATAAATGTAACATATGAATATAAATGTACAGTAGGGATTTTGCAGGTTTTCCTACTTACAAAGCATGTAGAGGTCTGTAATTTTTATCATAGGTACACTTCAACTGTGAGAGACGGAATCTAAAACAAAAATCCAGAAAATCACATTGTATGATTTTTAAGTAATTCATTTGCATTTTATTGCATGACATAAGTATTTGATTCATCAGAAAAGCAGAACTTAATATTTGGTACAGAAACCTTTGTTTGCAATTACAGAGATCATACGTTTCATGTAGTTCTTCACCAGGTTTGCACACACTGCAGCAGGGATTTTGGCCCACTCCTCCATACAGACCTTCTCCAGATCCTTCAGGTTTCGGGGCTGTCGCTGGGCAATACGGACTTTCAGCTCCCTCCAAAGACTTTCTATTGGGTTCAGGTCTGGAGACTGGCTAGGCCACTCCAGGACCTTGAGATGCTTCTTACGGAGCCACTCCTTATTTGCCCTGGCTGTGTGTTTCGGGTCGTTGTCATGCTGGAAGACCTAGCCACGACCCATCTTCAATGCTCTTACTGAGGGAAGGAGGTTGTTGGCCAAGATCTAGCGATACATGACCCCATCCATCCTCCCCTCAATACGGTGCAGTCGTCCTGTCCCCTTTGCAGAAAAGCATCCCCAAAGAATGATGTTTCCACCTCCATGCTTCACGGTTGGGATGGTGTTCTTGGGGTTGTACTCATCCTTCTTCTTCCTTCAAACACGGCGAGTGGAGTTTAGACCAAAAAGCTCTATTTTTTTCTCATCAGACCACATGACCTTCTCCCATTCCTCCTCTGGATCATCCAGATGGTCATTAGCAAACTTCAGACGGGCCTGGACATGCACTGGCTTGAGCAGGGGGACCTTGCATGCGCTGCAGGATTTTAATCCATGACGGCGTAGTGTGTTACTCATGGTTTTCTTTGAGACTGTGGTCCCAGCTCTCTTCAGGTCATTGACCAGGTCCTGCCGTGTGATTCTGGGCTGATCCCTTACCTTCCTCATGATCATTGATGCCTCACGAGGTGAGATCTTGCATGGAGCCCCAGACCGAGGGTGATTGACCGTCATCTTGAACTTCTTCCATTTTCTAATAATTGGGCCAACAGTTGTTGCCTTCTCACCAAGCTGCTTGCCTATTGTTGTCACGATCGTCAAAGGGAGAGAGATTGGACCAAGGCGCAGCGCGTGAAAAATACATCTTCTCTTTATTTTAAGAAGAAAAATGAAACAAAACAACAAACAGACGACCGTGAAGCTATAAATCCAGATAGTGCTGACACAACCACTACACATAGACACAGACAATTACCCACAAAAACCTAGTGCCTATGGCTGCCTTAAATATGGCTTCCAATCAGAGACAATTAATGACATCTGTCTCTGATTGAGAACCATTCAGGCAACCATAGACACAGCTAGACTTCTATACTAAACATAAACCCAACTACTCTAATAAACCCCCTAAACCTTACAACCACCCTAGACACTACAAAAAACACATACATTCCCCATGTCACACCCTGACCTAACTAAAATAATAAAGAAAACAAAGAATACTAAGGCCAGGGCGTGACATAACCCCCCCCTTAAGGTGCGAACTCCGGGCGCACCAGCATAAAGTCTAAGGGAGGGTCTGGGTGGGCGTCTGTCCACGGTGGCGGCTCTGGCACTGGTCGTGGTCCCCACCCCACCATAGCCACTACCCGCTTTCGTAGCCTCCTCCAAATGGCCACCCTCCACATTAACCCCACTGGATTAAGGGGCAGCACCGGACTAAGGGGCAGCACCGGACTAAGGGCCAGCACCGGACTAAGGGCCAGCACCGGACTAAGGGGCAGCACCAGGATAAGGGGCAGCACCAGGATAAGGGGCAGCACCAGGATAAGGGGCAGCACCAGGATAAGGGGCAGCACCAGGATAAGGGGCAGCTCCGGACTGAGGGACGGCAGCTCCGGACTGAGGGACGGATCCTGGCTGGATGACGGCTCTGGCGGATCCTGGCTGGACGGCTCTGGCGGATCCTGGCTGGACGGCTCATGGCTGGCTGACGGATCTGGCTGCTCATGGCTGGCTGACGGATCTGGCTGCTCATGGCTGGCTGACGGATCTGGCTGCTCATGGCTGGCTGACGGATCTGGCTGCTCATGGCTGGCTGACGGATCTGGCTGCTCATGGCTGGCTGACGGATCTGGACGCTCATGGCTGGCTGACGGCTCTGGCAGATCCTGTCTGGTTGGCGGCTCTGGCAGATCCTGTCTGGTTGGCGGCTCTGGCAGATCCTGTCTGGTTGGCGGCTCTGGCAGATCCTGTCTGGTTGGCGGCTCTGGCAGATCCTGTCTGGTTGGCGGCTCTGGCAGATCCTGTCTGGTTGGCGGCTCTGGCAGATCCTGTCTGGTTGGCGGCTCTGGCAGATCCTGACTGACGAACGGCTCTAGCGGCTCCTGACTGACTAACGGCTCTGACGGCTCGGGACAGATGGGCGGCTCTAATGGCTCGGGACAGACGGATGGCTCAGACGGCACTGGGCAGACGGATGGCTCAGATGGCGCTGGGGAGACGGATGGCTCAGATGGCGCTGGGGAGACGGATGGCTCAGATGGCGCTGGGGAGACGGATGGCTCAGATGGCGCTGGGCAGACGGATGGCTCAGATGGCGCTGGGCAGACGGATGGCTCTGGCCGGATGAGGCGCACTGTAGGCCTGGTGCGTGGTGCCGGAACTGGAGGCACCGGGCTAAGGACACGCACCTTCAGGCTAGTGCGGGGAGAAGGAACAGGGCATACTGGACCCTGGGGACGCACATTAGGCCTAGTGCGTGGTGCCGGAACTGGTGGTACCGGGCTGGGGACACGCATCTCAGGGCTAGTGTGGGGAGCAGCAACAGGATGCACAGGACTCTGGAGACGCACAGGAGGCTTGGTGCGTGGTGCCGGAATTGGTGGTACCGGGCTGGAGACACGCACCATAGGGCGAGTGCGTGGAGGAGGAACAGGGCTCTGGAGACACACTGGAAGCCTGTTGCGTGGTGTAGGCACTGGTGGAACTGGACTGGGGCGGGGAGGTGGCGTCGGAAATACCGGACCGTGCAGGCGTACTGGCTCCCTTGAGCACTGAGCCTGCCCAACCTTACCTGGTTGTATGCTCCCCGTCGCCCGACCAGTGCGGGGAGGTGGAATAACCCGCACCGGCCTATGTAGGCGAACCGGGGACACCATGCGTAAGGCTGGTGCCATGTAAGCCGGCCCGAGGAGACGCACTGGTGGCCAGATGCGTTGGGCCGGCTTCATGACATCCGGCTCAACGCTCAATCTAGCCCGGCCGATACGTGGAGCTGGAATGTACCGAACCGGGCTATGCACGCGTACAGGAGACACCATGCGCTCTACTGCGTAACACGGTGTCTGCCCGTACTCTCGCTCTCCACGGTTAGCCTGGGAAGTGGGCGCAGGTCTCCTACCTGCCCTCGGCCCACTACCTCTTAGCCCCCCCCCCCAAGAAAATTTTGGGTTGTACTCACGGGCTTCCAGCCTTGCTTCCGTGCTGCCTCCTCATATCGCCGCCTCTCTGCTTTCGCTGCCTCCAGCTCAGCTTTGGGGCGGCGATATTCTCCTGGTTGAGCCCAAGGTCCCTTACCATCCAATTCGTCCTCCCATGTCCAGAAATCCTGTGTAGGTGGGTCCTGTTGCCGCTTGACACGCCGCTTAGTCCGATTTAGGTGGGTAATTCTGTCACGATCGTCAAAGGGAGAGAGATTGGACCAAGGCGCAGTGCGTGAAAAATACATCTTCTCTTTATTTTAAGAAGAAAAATGAAACAAAACAACAAACAGACGACCGTGAAGCTATAAATCAGGATAGTGCTGACACAACCACTACACATAGACACAGACAATTACCCACAAAAACCTAGTGCCTATGGCTGCCTTAAATATGGCTCCCAATCAGAGACAATTAATGACATCTGTCTCTGATTGAGAACCATTCAGGCAACCATAGACACAGCTAGACTTCTATACTAAACATAAACCCAACTACTCTAATAAACCCCCTAAACCTTACAACCACCCTAGACACTACAAAAAACACATACATTCCCCATGTCACACCCTGACCTAACTAAAATAATAAAGAAAACAAAGAATACTAAGGCCAGGGCGTGACATATGTCCTGTAGCCCATCTACAATTTTATCCCTGATGTCCTTACACAGCTCTCTGGTCTTGGCCATTGTGGAGAGGTTGGAGTCTGTTTGATTGAGTGTGTGGACAGGTGTCTTTTATACAGGTAACGAGTTCAAACAGGTGCAGTTAATACAGGTAATGAGTGGAGAACAGGAGGGCTTCTTAAAGAAAAACTAACAGGTCTGTGAGAGCCGTAATTCTTACTGGTTGGTAGGTGATCAAATACTTATGTCATGCAATAAAATGCAAATTAATTACTTAAAAATCATACAATGTCATTTTCTGGAATTTTGTACACTTCAACTGTCTCTCACAGTTGAAGTGTACCTATGATAAAAATTACAGACCTCTACATGCTTTGTAAGTAGGAAAACCTGCAAAATCGGCAGTGTATCAAATACTTGTTCTCCCCACTGTAATATATGAATATAAATGTAACATATGAATATAAATGTAATATATGAATATAAATGTAACATATGAATATAAATGTAACATATGAATATACATGTAATATATGAATATAAATGTAATATATTAATATAAATGTAATATATTAATATAAATGTAACATATGAATATAAATGTAATATATGAATATAAATGTAACATATGAATATAAATGTAATATATGAATATAAATGTAACATATGAATATAAATGTAACATATGAATATACATGTAATATATGAATATAAATGTAACATATGAATATAAATGTAATGTATGAATATAGATGTAACATATGAATATAAATGTAATATATGAATATAAATGTAACATATGAATATAAATGTAACATATGAATAGAAATGTAATATATGAATATAAATGTAACATATGAATATAAATGTAACATATGAATATAAATGTAACATATGAATATAAATGTAACATATGAATATAAATGTAATATATGAATATAAATGGAGTAGTAGGTCTGTGTTTTGTTTTCCCAGTATTGAGTCAGAACCTTTTGTCCTTGAGCTGTTCTTGTCTATTAATGTTTCTGTATTATGTCATGTTTCCTGTTTTTTTTGTGGACCCCAGGAAGAGTAGCTGCTGCAATCGCAAGAGCTAATGGGGATCCTAACACAGTAAAATACCTAAAATACCAAAACAACAGCACAGCGGATTTGAGCTTCCCAGCATTAGCGACACAACCCCAATACAAACAGCCAAGAGGGTGTGAACATGTGTGTGTCCTACTTTACCCCTCATCGGCGCCAAACGAGCGAACGGGGAGAGAAAATGAGTTTTAGCTCTGAACCGGAAACTGAGAACTCAACTCATAGCAATGAGTGTTTGTCTTATGTAACTGTTAATTCACATCGGGACTGTGTGTGTGTGTGTGTGTGTGTGTGTGTGTGTGTGTGTGTGTGTGTGTGTGTGTGTGTGTGTGTGTGTGTGTGTGTGTGTGTGTGTGTGTGTGTGTGTGTGTGTATTGTGTGTGTGTGTGTGTATTGTGTGTGTGTATTGTGTGTGTGTGTGTATTGTGTGTGTGTGTGTATTGTGTGTGTGTGTTAGAGAGGATAATGTTGGGGTTTCATAACAGTGTGTAATAACTGTCTGTGATAGCCTGTATCAGTAGATTAGTTTCACAGACACATTTGGATGTTAGAATAAAGTGATTGATTAGCTTTCAGGCTTTTATTGATCACCGGACTGATCCATCAAATTCCTTGTGAAACCAAACTGACCATTGTGATCAGTGAAACAGTGTGTGAGCTCGTGGGAGATCTGTCTGCTTTAACGATGCTGCTACCATACTCTGATTGATCCGATGGAATAGTTTTAAAAATATTTTTTATCTATTAATGGCCAATTTCACCAAAGTAATGGAACTTTTTCCACTTATGATGTATGTCAAACAAAAAACATTTGATTTCAAAGTTTAACAAACAGTACAACCCTAAGCACAAGGACTATTTTAAACTATTTAGATTCACATTTTTACCCCAAAAAACAACAACATTTTACTGGAAAAATTGTGCAGAGGCAAAATTACGGTGAAGAGAATTACGGTAAAATCTCCCTCAGGTTTTAACACGACCACGTTTTCCTGTAACTCAGTTAAATATCTGCTCAGAATGAAGAGTCAGAAGACGTCTGCAGAAAGACTGGGGGGTGTCAGGTATGACATCACACCTTGACTTTGACAAAAAATCTATTTTGATTATTGAACAGTAAGTGAAGTGGATTTACACCTGGCAAAACAATTGAGGTAACATAATTGCATCATAGACTCAGTTCAGTTCAGTACAGTACAGTAGAGTTCAGTACAGTAGAGTCCAGTACAGTACAGTACAGTACAGTACAGTACAGTACAGTACAGTAGAGTACAGTAGAGTAGAGTTCAGTACAGTACAGTAGAGTACAGTAGAGTACAGTCCAGTACAGTAGAGTAGAGTAGAGTCCAGTACAGTAGAGTACAGTAGAGTACAGTCCAGTACAGTAGAGTACAGTACAGTACAGTAGAGTACAGTACAGTAGAGTTCAGTACAGTACAGTACAGTACAGTACAGTAGAGTCCAGTACAGTACAGTAGAGTACAGTACAGTACAGTAGAGTTCAGTACAGTACAGTACAGTACAGTACAGTAGAGTACAGTAGAGTAGAGTACAGTACAGTAGAGTAGAGTTCAGTACAGTAGAGTTCAGTACAGTAGAGTAGAGTTCAGTACAGTACAGTACAGTACAGTAGAGTACAGTAGAGTCCAGTAGAGTAGAGTTCAGTACAGTAGAGTACAGTAGAGTACAGTCCAGTACAGTAGAGTAGAGTCCAGTACAGTAGAGTACAGTAGAGTACAGTCCAGTAGAGTTCAGTACAGTACAGTAGAGTACAGTACAGTAGAGTCCAGTACAGTACAGTACAGTAGAGTACAGTACAGTACAGTACAGTAGAGTACAGTAGAGTACAGTAGAGTACAGTCCAGTACAGTAGAGTACAGTAGAGTACAGTCCAGTACAGTAGAGTAGAGTACAGTACAGTAGAGTACAGTCCAGTACAGTAGAGTACAGTACAGTAGAGTTCAGTACAGTAGAGTTCAGTACAGTACAGTACAGTAGAGTACAGTACAGTACAGTAGAGTCCAGTACAGTATAGTACAGTCCAGTACAGTAGAGTACAGTACAGTAGAGTTCAGTACAGTAGAGTTCAGTACAGTACAGTAGAGTACAGTACAGTACAGTAGAGTCCAGTACAGTACAGTAGAGTACAGTACAGTAGAGTACAGTCCAATACAGTAGAGTACAGTAGAGTAGAGTACAGTCCAGTACAGTAGAGTCCAGTACAGTACAGTAGAGTACAGTAGAGTACAGTACAGTACAGTAGAGTACAGTACAGTACAGTAGAGTACAGTACAGTACAGTAGAGTACAGTAGAGTACAGTAGAGTACAGTGCAGTAGAGTACAGTAGAGTACAGTAGAGTACAGTACAGTACAGTAGAGTACAGTGCAGTAGAATACAGTAGAGTACAGTTCAGTACAGTAGAGTCCAGTACAGTAGAGTCCAGTAGAGTACAGTACAGTAGAGTACAGTGCAGTAGAGTACAGTAGAGTACAGTAGAGTACAGTTCAGTACAGTAGAGTATAGTAGAGTAGAGTACAGTAGAGTCCAGTACAGTAGAGTACAGTACAGTACAGTACAGTTCAGTACAGTAGAGTCCAGTACAGTAGAGTACAGTACAGTACAGTAGAGTACAGTACAGTACAGTAGAGTTCAGTACAGTACAGTACAGTACAGTAGAGTTCAGTACAGTAGAGTTCAGTACAGTACAGTACAGTAGAGTTCTGTACAGTACAGTAGAGTTCAGTTCAGTACAGTAGAGTTCTGTACAGTAGAGTTCAGTAGAGTTCAGTAGAGTTCAGTTCAGTAGAGTTCAGTACAGTAGAGTTCAGTAGAGTTCAGTTCAGTAGAGTTCAGTACAGTAGAGTAGAGTTCAGTTCAGTACAGTAGAGTTCAGTAGAGTTCAGTTCAGTAGAGTTCAGTTCAGTAGAGTTCAGTACAGTAGAGTTCAGTTCAGTACAGTAGAGTTCAGTAGAGTTCAGTACAGTAGAGTTCAGTTCAGTACAGTAGAGTTCAGTAGAGTTCAGTACAGTAGAGTTCAGTACAGTAGAGTTCAGTTCAGTACAGTAGAGTTCAGTAGAGTTCAGTACAGTAGAGTTCAGTTCAGTACAGTAGAGTTCAGTAGAGTTCAGTTCAGTAGACTTCAGTACAGTAGAGTTCAGTTCAGTACAGTAGAGTTCAGTAGAGTTCAGTACAGTAGAGTTCAGTTCAGTACAGTAGAGTTCAGTAGAGTTCAGTTCAGTACAGTAGAGTTCAGTAGAGTTCAGTTCAGTAGAGTTCAGTTCAGTACAGTAGAGTTCAGTAGAGTTCAGTACAGTAGAGTTCAGTAGAGTTCAGTTCAGTAGAGTTCAGTACAGTAGAGTTCAGTAGAGTTCAGTTCAGTAGAGTTCAGTACAGTAGAGTTCAGTAGAGTTCAGTTCAGTAGAGTTCAGTACAGTAGAGTTCAGTTCAGTAGAGTTCTGTACAGTAGAGTTCAGTAGAGTTCAGTTCAGTAGAGTTCAGTACAGTAGAGTTCAGTAGAGTTCAGTTCAGTAGAGTTCAGTACAGTAGAGTTCAGTAGAGTTCAGTTCAGTAGAGTTCAGTACAGTACAGTAGAGTTCAGTTCAGTACAGTAGAGTTCAGTAGAGTTCAGTTCAGTAGAGTTCAGTACAGTACAGTAGAGTTCAGTTCAGTACAGTAGAGTTCAGTAGAGTTCAGTACAGTAGAGTTCAGTAGAGTTCAGTTCAGTAGAGTTCAGTAGAGTTCAGTTCAGTACAGTAGAGTTCAGTTCAGTAGAGTACAGTAGAGTAGAGTTCACTACAGTAGAGTAGAGTACAGTACAGTACAGTAGAGTACAGTTCAGTACAGTAGAGTTCAGTACAGTAGAGTTCAGTACAGTACAGTAGAGTACAGTACAGTACAGTAGAGTACAGTAGAGTTCAGTACAGTAGAGTACAGTAGAGTACAGTACAGTACAGTAGAGTACAGTACAGTAGAGTACAGTACAGTACAGTAGAGTCCAGTACAGTAGAGTCCAGTAGAGTACAGTACAGTAGAGTACAGTGCAGTAGAGTACAGTAGAGTACAGTAGAGTACAGTAGAGTACAGTTCAGTACAGTAGAGTATAGTAGAGTAGAGTACAGTAGAGTCCAGTACAGTAGAGTACAGTACAGTACAGTACAGTTCAGTACAGTAGAGTCCAGTACAGTAGAGTACAGTACAGTACAGTAGAGTACAGTACAGTACAGTAGAGTTCAGTACAGTACAGTACAGTACAGTAGAGTTCAGTACAGTAGAGTTCAGTACAGTACAGTACAGTAGAGTTCTGTACAGTACAGTAGAGTTCAGTTCAGTACAGTAGAGTTCTGTACAGTAGAGTTCAGTAGAGTTCAGTAGAGTTCAGTTCAGTAGAGTTCAGTACAGTAGAGTTCAGTAGAGTTCAGTTCAGTAGAGTTCAGTACAGTAGAGTAGAGTTCAGTTCAGTACAGTAGAGTTCAGTAGAGTTCAGTTCAGTAGAGTTCAGTTCAGTAGAGTTCAGTACAGTAGAGTTCAGTTCAGTACAGTAGAGTTCAGTAGAGTTCAGTACAGTAGAGTTCAGTTCAGTACAGTAGAGTTCAGTAGAGTTCAGTACAGTAGAGTTCAGTACAGTAGAGTTCAGTTCAGTACAGTAGAGTTCAGTAGAGTTCAGTACAGTAGAGTTCAGTTCAGTACAGTAGAGTTCAGTAGAGTTCAGTTCAGTAGACTTCAGTACAGTAGAGTTCAGTTCAGTACAGTAGAGTTCAGTAGAGTTCAGTACAGTAGAGTTCAGTTCAGTACAGTAGAGTTCAGTAGAGTTCAGTTCAGTACAGTAGAGTTCAGTAGAGTTCAGTTCAGTAGAGTTCAGTTCAGTACAGTAGAGTTCAGTAGAGTTCAGTACAGTAGAGTTCAGTAGAGTTCAGTTCAGTAGAGTTCAGTACAGTAGAGTTCAGTAGAGTTCAGTTCAGTAGAGTTCAGTACAGTAGAGTTCAGTAGAGTTCAGTTCAGTAGAGTTCAGTACAGTAGAGTTCAGTTCAGTAGAGTTCTGTACAGTAGAGTTCAGTAGAGTTCAGTTCAGTAGAGTTCAGTACAGTAGAGTTCAGTAGAGTTCAGTTCAGTAGAGTTCAGTACAGTAGAGTTCAGTAGAGTTCAGTTCAGTAGAGTTCAGTACAGTACAGTAGAGTTCAGTTCAGTACAGTAGAGTTCAGTAGAGTTCAGTTCAGTAGAGTTCAGTACAGTACAGTAGAGTTCAGTTCAGTACAGTAGAGTTCAGTAGAGTTCAGTACAGTAGAGTTCAGTAGAGTTCAGTTCAGTAGAGTTCAGTAGAGTTCAGTTCAGTAGAGTTCAGTACAGTAGAGTTCAGTAGAGTTCAGTTCAGTAGAGTTCAGTAGAGTTCAGTTCAGTAGAGTTCAGTACAGTACAGTAGAGTTCAGTTCAGTACAGTAGAGTTCAGTTCAGTAGAGTACAGTAGAGTAGAGTTCACTACAGTACAGTAGAGTACAGTTCAGTACAGTAGAGTACAGTAGAGTTCAGTACAGTAGAGTTCAGTACAGTACAGTAGAGTAGAGTTCAGTACAGTACAGTACAGTACAGTACAGTAGAGTAGAGTTCAGTACAGTAGAGTTCAGTACAGTACAGTAGAGTACAGTAGAGTTCAGTTCAGTACAGTAGAGTACAGTACAGTACAGTAGAGTACAGTACAGTACAGTAGAGTACAGTAGAGTTCAGTTCAGTACAGTAGAGTTCAGTACAGTACAGTAGAGTACAGTACAGTACAGTAGAGTACAGTAGAGTTCAGTTCAGTACAGTAGAGTACAGTACAGTACAGTAGAGTTCAGTTCAGTACAGTAGAGTACAGTTGAGTTCAGTTCAGTACAGTAGAGTACAGTACAGTACAGTAGAGTTCAGTACAGTACAGTAGAGTACAGTTGAGTTCAGTTCAGTACAGTAGAGTACAGTTGAGTTCAGTTCAGTACAGTAGAGTACAGTACAGTACAGTAGAGTTCAGTACAGTACAGTAGAGTACAGTTGAGTACAGTACAGTACAGTAGAGTTCAGTACAGTAGAGTTCAGTACAGTAGAGTCCAGTACAGTACAGTAGAGTACAGTACAGTAGAGTACAGTACAGTAGAGTTCAGTACAGTACACTAGAGTACTGAACTCCCCACCTCCCCACCTGCAATCCCCATGCTTCTGCAACGTATTTCATGTCGACTGTACCCGATGCCTCAGTGTCCGTTTTTGAGGGAGGAAACATCTTCCCGTCTCCAGAAGCAAGCAATCCGAGTGTTTCCTATGTCGAAGATCCAGGACGGCTCGTATAGCCGTTATTCCTGGTTAAGAAAAGGGACGGGACTTTGAGTCCCATTCTAGATCTATGTACTCTCAATAAGCACCTCAGAGTTTACATAGATCAAACTCAGCCAGTTATTACAGGGTTTGGATGGTGGTGCCGGAGTCAAAGGGACAAGTGATACACACATTCACGCTAGACTTTTCCTATTGTGTTATTGACTGTACGTTTGTTTATGTGTATCTCTGTGTTGTTGTTTTTTGTCACACTGCTTTGCTTTATCTTGGCCAGGTCGCAGTTGTAAATGAGAACTTGTTCTCAACTGGCCTACCTGGTTAAATAAAGGTGAAATAAAAAAATAAAATATATAAACTACTGTCCCATATTCAGTCTCTAGGCTTCATAAGAATCTTTACAAAGAGCTGTCTGGCTCCATCTCAGCACATTCTGTTTCTGGGTCTTGAGCTAGACTGTCTGTCTCCATCTCAGCACATTCTGTTTCTGGGTCTTGAGCTAGACTGTCTGGCTCCATCTCAGCACATTCTGTTTCTGGGTCTTGAGCTAGCCTGTCTGTCTCCATCTCAGCACATTCTGTTTCTGGGTCTTGAGCTAGCCTGTCTGCCTCCATCTCAGCACATTCTGTTTCTGGGTCTTGAGCTAGCCTGTCTGGCTCCATCTCAGCACATTCTGTTTCTGGGTCTTGAGCTAGACTGTCTGTCTCCATCTCAGCACATTCTGTTTCTGGGTCTTGAGCTAGACTGTCTGGCTCCATCTCAGCACATTCTGTTTCTGGGTCTTGAGCTAGCCTGTCTGGCTCCATCTCAGCACATTCTGTTTCTGGGTCTTGAGCTAGCCTGTCTGGCTCCATCTCAGCACATTCTGTTTCTGGGTCTTGAGCTAGCCTGTCTGGCTCCATCTCAGCACATTCTGTTTCTGGGTCTTGAGCTAGCCTGTCTGCCTCCATCTCAGCACATTCTGTTTCTGGGTCTTGAGCTAGACTGTCTGGCTCCATCTCAGCACATTCTGTTTCTGGGTCTTGAGCTAGCCTGTCTGTCTCCATCTCAGCACATTCTGTTTCTGGGTCTTGAGCTAGACTGTCTGGCTCCATCTCAGCACATTCTGTTTCTGGGTCTTGAGCTAGCCTGTCTGGCTCCATCTCAGCACATTCTGTTTCTGGGTCTTGAGCTAGACTGTCTGCCTCCATCTCAGCACATTCTGTTTCTGGGTCTTGAGCTAGCCTGTCTGGCTCCATCTCAGCACATTCTGTTTCTGGGTCTTGAGCTAGCCTGTCTGCCTCCATCTCAGCACATTCTGTTTCTGGGTCTTGAGCTAGCCTGTCTGGCTCCATCTCAGCACATTCTGTTTCTGGGTCTTGAGCTAGCCTGTCTGGCTCCATCTCAGCACATTCTGTTTCTGGGTCTTGAGCTAGCCTGTCTGCCTCCATCTCAGCACATTCTGTTTCTGGGTCTTGAGCTAGCCTGTCTGGCTCCATCTTTGTGTTTAACGCTTTTTCCTATCCCCACGGACGGTGTCCGGGATCCCGTCTCTGCTTAGCCAGATTTGTGCTGGGTCAAACGGTGTAGGGCCTACGCCTACTGGGGATGATGTCTTCTGTGATGGAAGTCCTTTCCAGTGGGGCTACTATTGATACAGTCCTGAGTGCTAGCCACTCGTCTGAACGCGTCTCGCAGCCTAAACCAGTCGCTTCGGGTGTCTCTCTCAGGCCTATGGGCCAGAGGTGGGACCCGTCATATCCCCCCAGTGGTGGGACCCGCCTGCTATTGTCAAGGGGGGGGGGGGCTCCTACGGGCTGAGTTGTGTCCCGCAATTCAGGAGGATATGGAGACTGGTACGAAGCACACCGCATGTCAATTACCCTGAGTATTTGACACTCAGACGCTTCCCCTTGATTTTTGTCAGGCTGGCTTGTGCTGGTCACAACCGACAGTGGTGGTGTGTATAAACAGATGGGAAGAGACTGTCTCTCTCTTCCTCCTAAATATAGCTCGCTCTCTATTTCTGGAGATCGGTACGTACATGATTTCGCTTTGGGTCACTTGCCTCAGCTAGGGTGAAAACTCTTGGAAATCACCACACACTGTTGTGAGGTTTTATGTCCTGATGTCACTGCTCCCAGTATATAGCACACAGTGTGTTTACAGCTGGGACAGGGGAAGGTCACTAGGCATCACACAGTGTGTTTACAGCTGGGACAGGGGACAGTCACTAGGCAACACACAGTGTGTTTACAGCTGGGACAGGGGAAGGTCACTAGGCATCACACAGTGTGTTTACAGCTGGGACAGGGGAAGGTCACTAGGCAACACACAGTGTGTTTACAGCTGGGACAGGGGACAGTCACTAGGCAACACACAGTGTGTTTACAGCTGGGACAGGGGACAGTCACTAGGCAACACACAGTGTGTTTACAGCTGGGACAGGGGACAGTCACTAGGCAACACACAGTGTGTTTACAGCTGGGACAGGGGACAGTCACTAGGCATCACACAGTGTGTTTACAGCTGAGACAGGGGAAGGTCACTAGGCAGCACACAGTGTGTTTACAGCTGGGACAGGGGAAGGTCACTAGGCAACACACAGTGTGTTTACAGCTGGGACAGGGGAAGGTCACTAGGCAACACACAGTGTGTTTACAGCTGGGACAGGGGAAGGTCACTAGGCAACACACAGTGTGTTTAGAGCTGGGACAGGGGAAGGTCACTAGGCAACACACAGTGTGTTTACAGCTGGGACAGGGGAAGGTCACTAGGCAACACACAGTGTGTTTACAGCTGGGACAGGGGAAGGTCACTAGGCAACACACAGTGTGTTTACAGCTGGGACAGGGGAAGGTCACTAGGCAACACACAGTGTGTTTACAGCTGGGACAGGGGAAGGTCACTAGGCAGCACACAGTGTGTTTACAGCTGGGACAGGGGACAGTCACTAGGCAACACACAGTGTGTTTACAGCTGGGACAGGGGAAGGTCACTAGGCAACACACAGTGTGTTTACAGCTGGGACAGGGGAACGTCACTAGGCAGCGCACCGTGTGTTTACAGCTGGGACAGGGGAAAGTCACTAGGCAGCGAACCGTGTGTTTACAGCTGGGACAGGGGAAAGTCACTAGGCAGCGAACCGTGTGTTTACAGCTGGGACAGGGGAAAGTCACTAGGCAGCGCACCGTGTGTTTACAGCTGGGACAGGGGAACGTCACTAGGCAACACACAGTGTGTTTACAGCTGGGACAGGGGAAGGTCACTAGGCAACACACAGTGTGTTTACAGCTGGGACAGGGGACAGTCACTAGGCAACACACAGTGTGTTTACAGCTGGGACAGGGGAGTGTGTTTACAGCTGGGACAGGGGAGTGTGTTTACAGCTGGGACAGGGGAGTGTGTTTACAGCTGGGACAGGGGAGTGTGTTTACAGCTGGGACAGGGGACAGTCACTAGGCAACACACAGTGTGTTTACAGCTGGGACAGGGGACAGTCACTAGGCAACACACAGTGTGTTTACAGCTGGGACAGGGGACAGTCACTAGGCAACACACAGTGTGTTTACAGCTGGGACAGGGGAAGGTCACTAGGCAACACACAGTGTGTTTACAGCTGGGACAGGGGACAGTCACTAGGCAACACACAGTGTGTTTACAGCTGGGACAGGGGACAGTCACTAGGCAACACACAGTGTGTTTACAGCTGGGACAGGGGAAGGTCACTAGGCAACACACAGTGTGTTTACAGCTGGGACAGGGGAAGGTCACTAGGCAACACACAGTGTGTTTACAGCTGGGACAGGGGACAGTCACTAGGCAACACACAGTGTGTTTACAGCTGGGACAGGGGAGTGTGTTTACAGCTGGGACAGGGGAAGGTCACTAGGCAACACACAGTGTGTTTACAGCTGGGACAGGGGAAGGTCACTAGGCAACACACAGTGTGTTTACAGCTGGGACAGGGGAAGGTCACTAGGCAACACACAGTGTGTTTACAGCTGGGACAGGGGAAGGTCACTAGGCAACATACAGTGTGTTTACAGCTGAGACAGGGGAAGGTCACTAGGCAACACACAGTGTGTTTACAGCTGGGACAGGGGAGTGTGTTTACAGCTGGGACAGGGGAAGGTCACTAGGCAACACACCGTGTGTTTACAGCTGGGACAGGGGAAAGTCACTAGGCAGCGAACCGTGTGTTTACAGCTGGGACAGGGGAAGGTCACTAGGCAACACACAGTGTGTTTACAGCTGGGACAGGGGAAGGTCACTAGGCAACACACAGTGTGTTTACAGCTGGGACAGGGGAGTGTGTTTACAGCTGGGACAGGGGAGTGTGTTTACAGCTGGGACAGGGGAGTGTGTTTACAGCTGGGACAGGGGAGTGTGTTTACAGCTGGGACAGGGGAGTGTGTTTACAGCTGGGACAGGGGAGTGTGTTTACAGCTGGGACAATATTTCCCATTTAGCTTAGTTTTGTTTTGTCTTTCATACCAGGTCATATGTCTTCTCAAGTCATATTGACACTGGTCTACTACTGTTGCTTTAATTTATTGTTGTTCTGATTAATATTGTTGTTGTAGTTGTTGTTAATGGTGATCCCATGTCCACTACTACTATTATTATTACTGTTGGTCCCACCATTTATTTATATATAAATATATATATATTTTGTATATATATACATATATATTTGATTTTGATTTTTCGATATGTATACTTTGACAATGTAAGTAATAATGAACTTGCCATGTCAATAAAGTCAATTGAATTGAATTGAATTGAGAGAGAGAGAGAGAGAGAGAGAGAGAGAGAGAGAGAGAGAGAGAGAGAGTGAGGGAGAGAGAGAGAGAGAGAGAGAGAGAGAGAGGGGGGGGGAGATAGAGAGAGAGAGAGAGGGAGGGAGATAGAGAGAGAGAGAGAAAGAGAAAGAGAGAGGGAGAGAGAGAGAGGGGGGGAGGAAGAGGGAGAGGGAGAGAAAGAGAGAAAGAGAGAGGGAGAGAGAGGGAGAGGGAGCGAGAGAGAGAGAGAGAGAGAGAGAGAGAGAGAGAGAGAGAGGGGGGGAGGGAGATGGAGAGAGAGAGAGAGAGAGAGAGAAAGAAAGAGAGAGACAAAGAGAGAGAGAAAGAGAGAGAGACAGAGAGACAGAGACAGAGAGAGAGAGACAGAGACATAGAGAGAGAGACACAGACAGAGACAGAAAGAGAGACAGAGAGACAGAGAGAGAGAGAGAGAGAGAGAGACAGACAGACAGACAGACAGACAGACAGACAGACAGACAGACAGACAGACAGACAGACAGACAGACAGACAGACAGACAGACAGACAGACAGACAGACAGACAGACAGACAGAGAGACAGAGAGAGAGAGAGAGAGAGAGAGAGACAGAGAGAGAGAGACGGAGAGAGAGAGAGAGAGAGAGAGAGAGAGAGAGAGAGAGAGAGAGAGAGAGAGAGAGAGAGAGAGAGAGAGAGAGTGACTTCCCTACGGGGAGTGATTGAGAAGGCCTCCGCAATCTTCCCCAACTCAACTACCACCCCCATCCTACCCACCGCAGACCCACACCTGGAGGAGCCACAGCCCAGCTTCAGACCCACCCAGATGAGGCCTACCACCCCCCCACCCCCCACCACAGACCCACACCTGGAGGAGCCACAGCCCAGCTTCAGACCCACCCAGACGAGGCCTACCACCCCCCCACCCCCCACCACAGACCCACACCTGGAGGAGCCACAGCCCAGCTTCAGACCCACCCAGACGAGGCCTACCACCCCCCCACCCCCCACCACAGACCCACACCTGGAGGAGCCACAGCCCAGCTTCAGACCCACCCAGATGAGGCCTACCACCCCCCCACCCCCCACCACAGACCCACACCTGGAGGAGCCACAGCCCAGCTTCAGACCCACCCAGACGAGGCCTACCACCCCCCCACCCCCCACCACAGACCCACACCTGGAGGAGCCACAGCCCAGCTTCAGACCCACCCAGATGAGGCCTACCACCCCCCCACCCCCCACCACAGACCCACACCTGGAGGAGCCACAGCCCAGCTTCAGACCCACCCAGATGAGGCCTACCACCCCCCCCACCCCCCACCACAGACCCACACCTGGAGGAGCCACAGCCCAGCATCAGACCCACCCAGACGAGGCCTACCACCCCTCCACTCCCAACCAGACCCACAACTGGAGGAGCCAGGCAGAGCTACCCACAGTCTGTGAGAGGAGCAACTGGCCCTCCCCCCACCAACCAAATGAGTGACATTAAACACATGCTGAGTCTACTATGCTCACATGTGATAGGCCGAGGGTCATGGATGCTCACATGTGATAGGCAGAGGGTCATGGATGCTCACATGTTATAGGCAGAGGGTCATGGATGCTCACATGTGATAGGCAGAGGGTCATGGATGCTCACATGTGATAGGCAGAGGGTCATGGATGCTCACATGTGATAGGCAGAGGGTCATGGATGCTCACATGTGATAGGCCGAGGGTCATGGATGCTCACATGTGATAGGCAGAGGGTCATGGATGCTCACATGTGATAGGTTGAGGGTCACGGTTAGATGAGCACAAGAACTCCACCATCCACCCAAGTGGCATGACGCGAATTCTATATTCAAATGATAAACAAAAACCATTTGCATGATAACCGTTTACGTTAATTGAAAAATCCTATTTTAATAGTTCTTGTTGGATTGTGAGAGTTTTTTCTCATTTTGAAGGTGAATGAAAAACAGTTATGAAATCTTTTTACGTTAGATGTTGGAATTTGCAAGGATTGAAGTCCTCTGCTTTTGGGCTAAAGAGCAGAAACCCAGACTTCCTGAAAGAAATTGATGATGTTGATATTGTAGTACTACAGGAAACATGATGCAGAGGTGATGTTTCCACTGGCTGTCCACTAGGTTATAGGGAGATAATCATACCATCCACTAAATTAAAAGGAATCAGACAGGGCAGAGACTCAGGGGGAATGCTAATATGGTATAAATCTGAACTAATTAATTCAATAGAATTGATCAAAACAGGAAAATTCTTTATCTGGTTAAAACTCAACAAGGAGGCTATCTTAACAGATAAAAACGTCTTCCTCTGTGCCACATACATTCCCCCGTCAGAGTCATCCTACTTCAATGAAGAGAGCTTCTCCATTCTAGAGGGGGAGATTAGTCACTTTCAGGCCCAAGGCAACGTATTGGTCTGTGGAGACCTGAATGCTAGAACAGCAGAAGAACCAGACACTATTAACAGTCATGGGGATAAACACCTACCAGGAAACAATAACCTTTCCCTCCCCACATACCCCCACAGAAACAACTATGACAAAGTGAAAAACAAAAACGGAGTACAGCTCGTGCATCTCTGTTGAACACTGGGTCTGTACATAGTCAATGGCAGGCTGAGAGGAGACTCTTTTGGTAGGTACACCTACAGCTCATCCCTTGGCAGCAGTACTGTAGACTACTTCCTCACCGACCTCAACCCAGAGTTTCTCAGAGCCTTCACAGTCAGCCCACTAACACCTCTCTCAGACCACAGTAAAATCACAGTGTATTTGAGAAGAGTGGAACCCAACCATGAAGCATCACGGCCCAATAAATTACATGGTACTAAACAAGCCTATAGATGGAGTGCAAACAGTACAGACATCTACCAAAAAGCAATTAGTAGCCAAAAAATACAATCTCTCCTGGACAACTTTTTAGCCTTAACATTCCCCTACAGCAATGAAGGTGTACATTTGGCCGTTTGTAACATAAACTTTATATTTGACAAATTAGCCTCCTTGGCTAATCTAAAGAAACATAAGAGGAAACCAAAAATAATAGATATTGAAAGATGGTTTGATAATGATTGGAGAAATGTAAGGAAGTCATTGAGAAATAGATCTAATCAAAAACACAGAGAACCAGACAACAAAAATATACGCCTTCAATACGGGGAAACACTGAAGCAATACAAACACACCCTAAGAACAAAAAAGGAACAGCACATTAGAAATCAGCTGGATGGAATTGAGGAATCTATAGAATGAAACCACTTCTGGGAGAATTGGAATAAATTAAACATAACTCATCATGAGGAACTGACCATCCAAAATGGTGATGTGTTGAAATCACTTTGCAAACCTCTACAGCAATAAAACAAAGAGCCCAGAACAACAAGATATACAGGAACAATTACAAATCCTTGAATCAGCAGTCAAAGACTATCAGAATCCTGTGGATACCCCAATTATTTTAAATGAAATGATCAAATATACAGACCACAAATTCAAACTGGCTATACTCAAACTCTTCAACATTATCCTCACTGCAGCTATTTTCAGGGATTGATCACACCAATCTATAAAAATGGAGACAAATTTGACGTAAATAATTAGAGAGGAATTTGCGATAACAGCAACTCGGGGAAAATTCTCTGCAGTATTATAAATAGCAGACTACGTCATTTCCTTGATGAACACAACGTCCTGAGCAGAAGCCAGATTGGATTTCTAAATAATGATCGTACAACAGACCACATTTACACCCTCCACACTCTAATTGATAAACAACTAAACCAAAACAAAGGCAAAATCTACTCGTGTTTTGTAGATTTCGAGAATTGTTTTTATTCAATTTGTCACAAAGGTCTTTTTTATAAACTAATAGAAAGTGGTATTGGAGGGAAAACATATGATGTTATTAAATCAATGTATACTAAAAACAAATGTGCGGTTAAAATTGGCAACAAGCAAACAGACTTCTTCTCTCAGGGGCGTGGAGTGAAACAGGGCTGCCCAATAAGTCCAACACTATTTAACATCGACATTAATGAATTGGCAAAAACATTAGAAGAATCGGCAGCACCTGGTATCACCCTACACAACACTGAAATCAAGTGTCTGCTGTACGCAGGTGACCTGGTGCTGCTGTCTCCCACTAAGGAGGGTCTGCTGTACACAGATGACCTGGTGCTGCTGTCTCCCACTAAGGAGGGTCTGATGTAGACAGATGACCTGGTGCTGCTGTCTCCCACTAAGGAGGGTCTGCTGTCTCCCACTAAGGAGGGTCTGCTGTAGACAGATGACCTGGTGCTGCTGTCTCCCACTAAGGAGAGTCTGCTGTAGACAGATGACCTGGTGCTGCTGTCTCCCACTAAGGAGGGTCTGCTGTAGACAGATGACCTGGTGCTGCTGTCTCCCACTAAGGAGGGTCTGCTGTAGACAGATGACCTGGTGCTGCTGTCTCCCACTAAGGAGGGTCTGCTGTACGCAGATGACCTGGTGCTGCTGTCTCCCACTAAGGAGGGTCTGCTGTACGCAGATGACCTGGTGCTGCTGTCTCCCACTAAGGAGGGTCTGCTGTAGACAGATGACCTGGTGCTGCTGTCTCCCACTAAGGAGGGTCTGCTGTACGCAGATGACCTGGTGCTGCCGTCTCCCTCTAAGGAGGGTCTGCTGTATGCAGATGACCTGGTGCTGCTGTCTCCCACTAAGGAGGGTCTGCTGTATGCAGATGACCTGGTGCTGCTGTCTCCCTCTAAGGAGGGTCTGCTGTATGCAGATGACCTGGTGCTGCTGTCTCCCACTAAGGAGGGTCTGCTGTATGCAGATGACCTGGTGCTGCTGTCTCCCACTAAGGAGGGTCTGCTGTCTCCCACTAAGGAGGGTCTGCTGTAGACAGATGACCTGGTGCTACTGTCTCCCACTAAAGAGGGTCTGCTGTATGCAGGTGACCTGGTGCTGTTGTCTCCCACTAAGGAGAGTCTGCTGTAGACAGATGACCTGGTGCTGCTGTCTCCCACTAAGGAGGGTCTGCTGTCTCCCACTAAGGAGAGTCTGCTGTAGACAGATGACCTGGTGCTGCTGTCTCCCACTAAGGAGGAGTTACAGCAGCACCTAGATCATCTGCACAGGTTCTGTCAGACCTGGACTCTGACCGTTAACCACAGGTTCTGTCAGACCTGGGCTCTGACCGTTAACCACAGGTTCTGTCAGACCTGGGCTCTGACCGTTAACCACAGGTTCTGTCAGACCTGGGCTCTGACCATTAACCCCCCCCCCCCCCAAAAAAAAAAAAAATTATATTAATGATATTCCATAAAAGGTCAGGAAATCAGGATGACAAAAATAGATTCTATTTGGACACAGTTCTATTAGAACACATCAAAAACTACACCTATCTAGGACTAAATATCAACAATACAGGTAGCTTTCACATGGCTGTGAACGAGCTGAGAGACAAAGCAAGAAGAGCATTCTATGCCATTAAAAGTAACATTGAAATTGAAATTCCAATTAGAATCTGGTTCAAAATGTTCCAATCAGTTATAGAACCAACTGCTCTATATGGCAGTGAAGTATGGGGTCCACTCTCTAAAAATGAATTTACCAAATGGGACAAACATCCAATCGAAATACTCCATGCAGAATTTTGCAAGACTGTATTGTGCAAAGAAAAACTCCAAATAACGTATGTAGAGCAGAATTGGGCCAAACCCCCTCCTCATTCGAATAGAAAAAAGAGACATCACATTTTACAACCATCTAAAAACAAATGACCCCAAAACATTCCATCACACAGCTCTGCAATGTCAAGAAATTAAACAAGAGAAGAGTCCCCTCAGCCAGCTGGTTCTGAGGCTCAGTTCACTAACCCAAACCAACCCCATAGAGCCTCAGGACAGCACTCAGACAGCTGGTTCTGAGGCTCAGTTCACTAACCCAAACCAACCCCATAGAGCCTCAAGACATCACACAGAACATCTGGCCCAACCAAATCATCACAAGCAAAAACAAAATATATCACCTATTGGAAAGACACCACAAAAAAATCTAAGTAAACTTCAATGCTATTTGTTTCTAAACAGACAGTACATGGTGGCAGACTATCTGACCACTGTGACTGATAGAAAACTGAGCAAAACACTGACTAGGTACAGATTCAGTGAGCACAGTCTGACTATAGAGAACGGTCGTCACAGACAAACCAGGCTGCCCAGAGAGGACAGGCTGTGCTCACTCTGCTCCAGGGGAGAGGTAGAGGCAGAGCTGCATTTCCTATTACACTGTGACAAATACTCAGACCTAAGAGAGACAGAGACAGAGGGAAAGAGACAGAGAGATAGAGAAAGAGAGACAGAGAGAGACAGAGAGAGACGGAGAGAGACAGAGAGAGAGACAGAGACAGAGAGAGAGACAGATACAGAGAGAGAAAGAGAGACAGAGAGAGACAGAAAGAGAGAGAGAGAGAGAGAGAGAGAGAGAGAGAGAGAGAGAGAGAGAGAGAGAGACAGGCCATGACAGAGAGAGAGATGGAGACAGAGACAGAGGGACAGAGACAGAGAGATAGAGACAGAGACAGAGAGAAAGAGACAGAGAGATAGAGACAGAGACAGACAGAGAGACAGAGACAGAGACAGACAGAGACAGGAGTCGCAGCATAGTGAAACAGTTGATGTGTATCTGAGAAGGATGCTCTGTTCTCTCTCTGGCTGCTCCAACTAGAGGGGAGAATCTGAGGTGCATCAGACAGCACACAGACTACATAGGACAGGAGTCACAGCATAGTTGATGTGTATCTGAGAAGGATGCTCTGTTCTCTCTCTGGCTGCTCCAACTAGGACAGGAGTCACAGCTAAATAAAATAATCACAGGCTGAATCCTAAATCACTCCCTTCCTCTCACCCCTCGCACCTTTAAAGTGTCCCAAAGCTGAGGGAGTGAAAGTTATTGCGATATGTTTGGAGTTTGATACAAAATAATGGAGAGGCGGCATAATTATATGCCACGTCGATTAGTTTATGTCTGATTTGTTTACGTCTGATTTATTTATGTCTGATTTGTTTATGTCTGATTTGTTTATTTGTTCATGTCTGATTTGTTTATGTCTGATTTGTTTATTTGTTCATGTCTGATTTGTTTATGTCTGATTTGTTTATTTGTTCATGTCTGATTTGTTTATGTCTGATTTGTTTATTTGTTCATGTCTGATTTGTTTATGTCTGATTTGTTGATTTGTTCATGTCTGATTGGTTTATGTCTGATTTGTTTATTTGTTCATGTCTGATTTGTTTATGTCTGATTTGTTTATTTGTTCATCTCTGATTTGTTTATGTCTGATTTGTTTATTTGTTTATGTCTGATTTGTTTATGTCTGATTTGTTTATTTGTTTATGTCATATTCGTTGACCCAACTTCTGGGTTGTCTGGTTCACCCTGCTGCTGGGTAGTTTGGTTTACCCTGCTGCTGGGTAGTTTGGTTCACCCTGCTGCTGGGTAGTTTGGTTCACCCTGCTGCTGGGTAGTTTGATTGACCCTGCTGCTGGGTAGTTTGGTTCACCCTGCTGCTGGGTAGTTTGGTTCACCCTGCTGCTGGGTAGTTTGATTGACCCTGCTGCTGGGTTGTTTGGTTGACCCTGCTGCTGGGTAGTTTGGTTCACCCTGCTGCTGGGTAGTTTGATTGACCCTGCTGCTGGGTAGTTTGGTTCACCCTGCTGCTGGGTAGTTTGGTTCACCCTGCTGCTGGGTAGTTTGGTTCACCCTGCTGCTGGGTTGTGGGCATTGGTTAACTTAGTTGGGTTGTTTTCTTTAAAAACTGCCTGGTTATTGATGCTGGGTTATTGATGCTGGGTTATTGATGCTGGGTTATTGATGCTGGGTTATTGATGCTGGGTTATTGATGCTGGGTTATTGATGCTAGGCGCTGGGTTATTGATGCTGGGTTATTGATGCTGGGTGCTGGGTAATTGATGCTGGGTTATTGATGCTGGGTGCTGGGCAATTGATGCTGGGTTATTGATGCTGGGTTATTGATGCTGGGTGCTGGGTAATTGATGCTGGGTGCTGGGTAATTGATGCTGGGTGCTGGGTTATTGATGCTGGGTGCTGGGTTATTGATGCTGGGTTATTGATGCTGGGTTATTGGTGCTGGGTTATTGGTGCTGGGTTATTGATGCTGGGTTATTGGTGCTGGGTGCTGGGTTATTGATGCTGGGTGCTGGGTTATTGATGCTGGGTTATTGGTGCTGGGTTATTGATGCTGGGTTATTGATGCTGGGTGCTGGGTAATTAATGCTGGGTGCTGGGTTATTGATGCTGGGTTATTGGTGCTGGGTTATTGATGCTGGGTGCTGGGTTATTGATGCTGGGTTATTGATGCTGGGTTATTGGTGCTGGGTTATTGGTGCTGGATTATTGATGCTGGGTTATTGATGCTGGGTTATTGGTGCTGGGTTATTGGTGCGGGGTTATTGGTGCTGGATTATTGATGCTGGGTTATTTATGCTGGGTTATTGGTGCTGGGTTATTGGTGCGGGGTTATTGGTGCTGGATTATTGATGCTGGGTTATTGATGCTGGGTTATTGGTGCTGGGTTATTGGTGCGGGGTTATTGGTGCTGGATTATTGATGCTGGGTTATTGATGCTGGGTTATTGGTGCTGGGTTATTGGTGCGGGGTTATTGGTGCTGGATTATTGATGCTGGGTTATTTATGCTGGGTTATTGGTGCTGGGTTATTGGTGCGGGGTTATTGGTGCTGGATTATTGATGCTGGGTTATTGATGCTGGGTTATTGGTGCTGGGTTATTGGTGCGGGGTTATTGGTGCTGGATTATTGATGCTGGGTTATTTATGCTGGGTTATTGGTGCTGGGTTATTGGTGCTGGGTTAGTGATGCTGGTTGCTGGGTTATTGATGCTGGTTGCCGGGTTATTGATGCTGGGTTATTGGTGCTGGGTTATTGATGCTGGTTGCTGGGTTATTGATGCTGGGTTATTGGTGCTGGGTTATTGGTGCTGGGTTATTGGTGCTGGATTATTGGTGCTGGGTGCTGTATTTTTGGTGCTGGGTTATTGGTGCTGGGTTATTGGTGCTGGGTTATTGATGCTGGGTTATTGATGCTGGGTTATTGGTGCTGGGTAGTTGATGCTGGGTTGTTGATGCTGGTTGCTGGGTTATTGATGCTGGGTTATTGATGCTGGGTTGTTGATGCTGGGTGCTGGGTTATTGATGCTGGGTGCTGGGTTATTGATGTTGGGTTGTTGATGCTGGGTGCTGGGTTATTGATGCTGGGTGCTGGGTTATTGATGCTGGGTTTTTGGTGCTGGGTTATTGGTGCTGGGTGCTGGGTTATTGATGCTGGGTGCTGGGTTATTGATGCTGGGTGCTGGGTTATTGGTGCTGGGTTATTGATGCTGGGTAATTGATGCTGGGTGCTGGGTTATTGATGCTGGGTGCTGGGTTATTGGTGCTGGGTTATTGATGCTGGGTGCTGGGTTATTGATGCTGGGTGCTGGGTAATTGTTGCTGGGTTATTGGTGCTGGGTTATTGATGCTGGGTTATTGATGCTGGGTTATTGATGCTGGGTTATTGATGCTGGGTGCTGGGTTATTGATGCTGGGTTATTGATGCTGGGTGCTGGGTTATTGGTGCTGGGTTATTGATGCTGGGTGCTGGGTTATTGATGCTGGTATTGGGTTATTAGAAGTGTTACGTCTGATAATAGAGCTCCGAGGCATGCGTCGAAATTGCTAAGAAGTTTGCTTCTAAACAGTGCGCCGATCACAGGAGGTTGGTGTCACCTTAATTGGGGAGGACGGGCTCGTGGTAATGGCTGGAGCGGAATCGGTGGAATGGTATCAAATACACCAAACACGGGGTTTCCATGGTTTCCATGTGTTTGATGCCATTCCATTTGCTCCGTTCCAGCCGTTATTATGATCCGTCCTCCCCTCACCAGCCTCCTCTGGTGTCGATGCTTGTATCACTTTATCAGAAGCACGTGGTGTTGGTTTTCAGGAGAAGACAAAAAGGCTGTGGCGGTGCGACGTCATGTAGAATAATTTGGCTGTTGTAAATACTTTTGACCAAAAGGTTCCACTAGCGTAACACTAGCTGCTGCCTTGGCAGGAACTAATAGGGATCCATAATAAACCCCAGGAAGGGTAGCTGATGGTTTGGCAGGAACTAATGGGGATCCATAATAAACCCCAAGAAGAGTAGCTGATGGTTTGGCAGGAACTAATGGGGATCCATAATAAACCTCAGGAAAAGTAGCTGCTGCCTTGCCAGGAACTAATAGGGATCCATAATAAACCCCAGGAAGAGTAGCTGCTGCCTTGGCAGGAACTAATGGGGATCCATAATAAACCCCAAGAAGAGTAGCTGATGGTTTGGCAGGAACTAATGGGGATCCATAATAAACCCAAGGAAGAGTAGCTGCTGCCTTGGCAGGAACTAATAGGGATTCATAATAAATCCCAGGAAGAGTAGCTACTGGCTTGACAGGAACTAATGGGGATCCATAATAAACCCCAGGAAGAGTAGCTGATGCCTTGTCAGGAACTAATGGGGATCCATAATAAACCCCAGGAAGAGTAGCTGCTGCCTTGGCAGGAACTAATGGGGATCCATAATAAACCCCAGGAAGAGTAGCTGCTGCCTTGGCAGGAACTAATGGGGATCCATAATAAACCCCAGGAAGAGTAGCTGCTGCCTTGGCAGGAACTAATGGGGATCCATAATAAACCCCAGGAAGAGTAGCCGCTGCCTTGGCAGGAACTAATGGGGATCCATAATAAACCCCAGGAAGAGTAGCTGCTGCCTTGGCAGGAACTAATAGGGATCCATAATAAACCCCAGGAAGAGTAGCTGCTGACTTGGCAGGAACTAATGGGGATCTATATCAAATACAAATACAAATATTAGAATGTCTAAAATGAAACTTTGTCTAATGTCTAAAATTAAACTTAACATGATGAACACGAATGACATTCCCTCTCACAGGTGGCCAATAATATCTAACTGAAAGCCACACCCCTATTAAGCCACACATTCTAAAAAGAATTACATTAAAAAAGACCCAGCTGCTAACCCAGCAAGAGAGTAATAAATACCCAATTGATGGATAAATTAACCCATATTTGGGTATTCACACAACCCAACTGAATAGGTCAAAATAAACCAGCGTGTTCTGTCCACTATTTAACCAGCGCTGGGTTGCCAATTAACCCAAATTTGGTTGTTTTTAGACCATTATTTTTCAGAGTGAAACAAAACGACAGAAACACTTTGAAAACAGCTACTGCAGCATTTATTTAGCTATCCATGTGATCACGCTTGACTTGACTTCTAACAATGTTTATTTGCAAATGGGAGTAAAAATCTTGCATTTTACTCACCAATGCCAAAATCTACCGGCATTTGGCGGGTGACGGGTGTTAATTTTAGGCCCTGTTTGGGATTCATCGACATTTGTTCAATCTCTGAGATGGACACTCTATTCCTGCTATAACTTCTCCATCTAGAGGAGAAAACCCCAAACTGCATCTAAATATCACAGCATTGATTGGGCTGAGATGTACTTCCAGTCTACACCACACGGGGGCACTGTTTACTAACTCTTCCCATACAGACTTGGGCGGTTGTGAACACCATGCAAAGTGTACTGTGCAAATCAGTGCACAAAACACTCCGTTATCTCAGCCCACCTCTGGAAATATTAATCACAAACTCAGTCCTAGCCATGCATATACTACACTGAACAAAAATATAAACGCAACAAGTAAACTGTTGCTCCCATGTTTCATGAACTGAAATAAAAAATCCCAGAAATTTTACATACACAAAAAAAATCATATTTCTCTAAAATGTTGAGCACAAATTTGTTTACATCCCTGTTAGTGAGAATTTCTCCTTTCCAAAGATAATCCGTCCACCTGACAGGTGTAGCATATCATGAAGCTGATTAAACAGCATGCTCATTACACAGGTGCACCTTGTGCTGGGGACAATAGACACCTTTCTGTGTTTACAAACATTGCAGCAAGAGGATGATGCATGCAATTTGGTGGCAGAACAAGGGGGATGACAGCAAAAAAAGCCTCTATTCAGATGCATTTTACACTACTTTTGGATTATAAATAGATTTTGAGGCTCAAATAAATGTCCTGCTTAATATAATGTCTGTGTCATCATCGCAAATCAACTGCATTATACTTGAAAAACCCTTCAACTTGGGGCCTCCCGAGTGGCGCAGCGATCTTGAGGCGTCACTACAGACCCAGGTTCGATCCCAGGCTGTGATGCAGCCGGCCGTGACCGGGAGACCCATGAGACGGCGTGCAATTGGTCCAGCATTGTCCGGGTTAGGGGAGGGTTTGTCCGGCCGGGATGTCCTTGTCCCATCGCGCTCTAGCGACTCCTTGTGGTGGGCTGGGCGCCTTACACGCTGACTTCAGTTTCCAGCTGTACGGTGTTTCCTCCAACACATTGGTGGGTTAAGCGGGTTAAGCGAGCAGCGCCGCTCAGCAGGGTCGTGGAGGACGAGTGGCTCTTGACCTTCGCCTCCCGAGTCCGTAAGGAAATTGCAGAGATGGGACAAGACTGTAACTACCAATAGGGGAGAAAAGGGGTAAAATAATCATAAAAAACTACAGCCAGTAAAATGGCCAATGAGCGTTAGCATTCTAGCTAACAACTGCTGCATCAAAAATAGTTACTTTGCAAAGATGCCAACCAAATAGAATCTTAGCGATATTATAATTAATTTTTTTAAAGTAATAAAAATGTATATCTAGGCTATGTTGAATGGGCGCAGATGGCGAATGGCTTCCTTACTGCTGCCAAGAGTCGCACGCATCTGTCCATGACGTCAGTGTGTTGTGTACTGGAAAAGGTTCTATAGAGCCCCACAGTGGACGTGTCATAATACCCATAAAACCTAGCAGTCAAACAGGGAAGTAGTTCCAATAGTTTTTCTACCATTCATTTTTCTCATAGGGGATTTTAGAAACTGTGTTTCGTGTAGGCTTACCCTGGCGTAAAGTCTCAGACAAGGGGACTTTTATCAATATATTCGTCTCTATTTACTCTCAGGTTCAAAAATACTAATTAGCATCAAAGTAGACAAATCCATGCAAGGTCCTGCATGTCATCTCTATCTCTCTATCTCACCTTTGCTAAAAGTTATTATGTCAAGTTAAAACTTGCACAAGACAGTTCACAGAATTGTCAATTTAAAGAAATGTTGCCAATTTATTTATTTAAACATTTATTTATAAAATGTAGCTAATATTGGAGAGTTAATCCAGATTCTTGCCTTTATTCTCCTCCAGATCATTATGGCTTTTGTAGTTCTTTATGAAAAACTAAACGTAAATAGCCACATTAGCAGCTAATTAATGTTTTGTTTTTTGGGGGGCGAATATATTGATAAAAGTCACCTTGTCGTATATTTACACAGTTATCAAAACGCCAGCGTAAGCAGATTGGAACCATTTCCTTGTTTGACCGCTAGGTTTTATGGGTATTATGACTCATACTCTCTAAAAGGCTACTCTAAAATGTGCAGTTTTGTCACACAACACAATGCTACAGAGGTCTCAAGTTTTGAACCAGTGTGCAGTTTTGAGCCAGTGTGCAATTGAATGTCCACCAAAGCTGTTGCCAGATAATTTAATGTTAATTTCTCTACCATAAGCCGCCTCCAATGTCATTTTAGAGAATTTAGCAGTACGTTCAACCGGCCTCTCAACCGTAGACCACGTATACTACGCCAGCCCAGGACCTCCACATCTGGCTTGCTGTTGCCAGATAATTTAATGCTAATTTCTCTACCATAAGCCGCCTCCAATGTCGTTTTAGAGAATTTAGCAGTACGTCCAACCGGCCTCTCAACCGTAGACCACGTATACTACGCCAGCCCAGGACCTCCACATCTGGCTTCCTCACCTGCAGGATCATCTGAGACGAGTGCTCGGACAGCTCATGAAACTGTGGGTTTTGCACAACTGCAGAATTTCTACACAAACTGTCTGAAACCGTCTCAGGGAAGCTCATCTCCGTGCTCGTCGTCCTCACCAGGGTCTTGACTTGACTGCAGTTTGGCGTCGTAAACCGACGTCAGCGGCTAAATGCTCACCTTTGATGGCCATTGGCATGCTGGAGAAGTGTGCTCTTTACATAATCCCGGTGTCAACTATACTGGGCAGATGGAAGACAGCGTGTATAGCATTGTGTGGGTGAGTGGTTTTCTGATCTCAACGTTGTGAACAGAGTGCCCCATGGTGGCGGTGGGGTTATGGTATGGGCAGGCATAAACTACGGACAACGAACACAATTGCATTTTATCGATGGCAATTTGAATACACAAAGACACTGTGACGAGATCCTGAGGCCCATTGTCATGCCATTCATCAACCGCCATCACCTCATGTTTCAGAATGATAAAACACATCCCCATGTTGCAAGGATCTGTACACAATTCTCACCAGACATGTCAGCTATTGAGCATGTTTGGGATGCTCTGGATCAACGTGTACAACAGCGTGTTCCAGTTCCCGCCAATATCTAGCAACTTCACGCAGCCATTGAAGAGAAGTGGGACAACATTCCACAGGCCACAATCAACAGTCTGATCAACTCTATGTGAAGGAGATGTGTCGCAGTGCATGAGGCAGGTGGTCACACCAGATACTGACTGGTTTTCTGATCCACGCCCCAACTATTTTTTAAAGGTGTCTGTGACCAACAGATGCATATCTGTGTTCCCAGTCATGTGAAATCCATAGATTAGGGCCTAATGAATGTATTTTAATTGACTGATTTCCTCATATGAACTGTAACTCAGTCAAATGTTTGAAGTTGTTGCATGTTGTGTTTCTATTTGTGTTCAGTGTAATTAATCTTCACTCTCATAGTATCTGGCTCAGCCTGTCTAGTGGGCAGACTGGCTCAGACAGGGAGGTACAGAAACATACAGAAGTCACGATACAGGCACACGCACGCACGCACGCACGCACGCACGCACACACACACACACACGCACGCACGCACGCACGCACGCACGCACGCACGCACGCACGCAGGCAGGCAGGCAGGCAGGCAGGCACGCACGCACACACACACACACACCACACACACTGACACACGATGACACACGCATGCATGCACGCAGGAAACACACACACACACTATGAGCCAGAGAGACATCCATGTTGTCAGTGTTGTCTGTGTAGACCGTTTAATAACAGTGATCAACACTTGCTCTGCTGTGATAGGTCAGTACGCCTAATTAACGGGCTGTGACTGGGTTGACATTGCAATTGGTTAAACACTACTGTTATTGTTTAAAAAGAGCAAGAGAGGGGGGAAGGAAAGAGTGGGGGGAGTGAGAGGGAGAGATACAGGGAACAAAAGACAGTAGGAAAGAGAGAGAGAATGAGAGAGAAAGAGAGTGAAAGAGAGAAAGAGAGAGAGAAACAGAGTGAGAGAGAAAGAGAGAGAGAGAGAAAGAGAGAGAACGAGAGAGAGAGAGAGAACGAGAGAGAGAGAGAGAGAGAGAGAGAGAGAGAGAGAGAGAGAGAGAGAGAGAGAGAGAGAGAGAGAGAGAGAGAGAGAGAGAGAGAGAGAAAGAGAGAGTGGTTGGGGTGGGATGACAAAGGTGTGTCTGTGTTGTCTGCGGCAGTCTGTAACTTACAGGAGTACAGAGCTATATTCAGTGAAAGGAACCATTCTGTGATATTTAACCATGTGTTTGACATAAGCCTCAGTCTAACATTCTCAGTAAATATATATTTTAATTTACAGTATATTCAACCCTTATTTAATCAGGTAAATTGACTGAAAACATTCCCTTTACAGCAACGACATAGGGAAGGGTTGCAGAGGAGAGTGGATGAATGAGAGAATTGAAAGGAACAAAATGATCTTTAATTATCTTTAAGCACATCCCCCAAAACTTAGAGTTGGAAAACTACAGTGAACTGTTTAGAGTTGTGTTGAGGTGTACAGACCATTAAGTTCAAATATTAGAGGGCATCTGTCCATGTTTCCAGCAGTTCTGAAGCAGCTAAAGGACTTATCAGAAGACAGAGGAGAGAGGAGAGAGAGGAGGAGAGAGAGGAGGAGAGAGAGGAGGAGAGAGGAGGAGAGAGAGGAGAGAGAGGAGGAGAGAGAGGAGGAGAGAGGAAGAGAGAGAGGAGGAGAGAGGAGGAGAGAGAGGAGGAGAGAGGAGAGAGGGGAGAGGAGCGAGGAGGAGACAGATGAGAAAGAGAGGAGACGAGGAGACAGAGGAGAGAGAGGAGAGAGATGAGAGATGGGGAGACAGAGAGGAGACGAGGAGACAGAGATGAGGAGAGAAGGAGAGAGAGGAGATGAGAGGAGAGAGGAGGAGAGATATGAGAGAGGAGGAAGAGGAGAGAGGAGACAGAGGAGAGAGGAGAGAGGAGACAGAGGAGAGAGGAGACAGAGGAGAGAGGAGACAGAGGAGAGAGGAGACAGAGGAGAGAGGAGGAGAGTCTCGGTACTATGTAGAGTTGTGCAGAGCTTTAGCCTTCTTATCGATGCAACAGAAAGACGATGTATTCCTTCGAGCCCATTTCAGACATTACCGGGGTGTGTTTGACAGGTCATTACAAATATTTCCGCGGTCGTCGCGTTTACGTGAAAAAAGCGACAGTCACAAGTTAGAGTATTAAAGAGTCACAGGGGTAAAATGAAGGCAATCAATCCAGCGAGATTTAAGTGACAAGTGGATTTTGCGTCCCTCAAACACAGGACATAGATGTCTGAAAACAACAGTTGAGCGGGGAATGCGAGCTGCTACATACACACACGTGCGCGCTCACGCAGACACACACACACACACACACACACAAACATACACACATACACACAGAAAAACTGAGAACACACTACACACACACACCTCCTCTCAGGGTTTACAGTGACAGAACCGTGATTGGTTTTCCCAGCCGGTCTCCATCTCACCCACGGCTCATCTGCATCAGCAGGTGACAACACCCATCACACCCATCGCTAATTTGGCTCTGCTATTTCTGTCTGCCTGTCAGATCTCAGGTTTATTTAGGCCCTCATCTCTCATCGACTCGTTGTTCTGGCTGAGTTCCTCTACAATTCCTTTCAGTTCTCCAGACAGGCAACAGTGTGTGTGTGTGTGTGTGTGTGTGCGTGTGTGTGTGTGTGTTCTCCAGACTGTTGCCTCACTGCAGATGGCCATGGTGCTGAACCTGAAGGCTCAGAATCACTGCAGTCCACTGTGGCTGGCTCTACTTATGTATTCTACAGAGAGAGAGAGAAAGAGAGAGGGAGAGAAGAGAAAAAGAGAGACAGAGAGAGAGAGAGAGCCTTCACTATGGTGAATCACTAAAACAATACAGAAATACACTACGGAAAAAGAAGGAACAGCACATCAGAAATCAGCTCAATGTAATTGAAGACTCCATAGACTCTAACCAATTCTGGGAAAATTGGAAAACACTAAACAAACAACAACACGAAGAATTATCTATCCAAAATGGAGATGTATGGGTAAACCACTTCTCCAATCTTTTTGGCTCTATAACAAAGAATAAAGAGCAAAAACATATACATGATCAAATACAAATCCTAGAATCAACTATTAAAGACTACCAGAACCCACTGGATTCTCCAATTACCTTGAATGAGTTACAGGACAAAATAAAAACCCTCCAACCCAAAAAGGCCTGTGGTGTTGATGGTATCCTTAATGAAATGATCAAATATACAGACAACAAATTCCAATTGGCTATACTAAAACTCTTTAACATCGTCCTTAGCTCTGGCATCTTCCCCAATATTTGGAACCAAGGACTGATCACCCCAATCCACAAAAGTGGAGACAAATTTGACCCCAATAACTACCGTGGAATATGCGTCAACAGTAACCTTGGGAAAATCCTCTGCATTATCATTAACAGCAGACTCGTACATTTCCTCAATGAAAACAATGTACTGAGCAAATGTCAAATTGGCTTTTTACCAAATTACCGTACAACAGACCATGTATTCACCCTACACACCCTAATTGACAACCAAACAAACCAAAACAAAGGCAAAGTCTTCTCATGCTTTGTTGATTTCAAAAAAGCCTTCGACTCAATTTGGCATGAGGGTCTGCTATACAAATTGATGGAAAGTGGTGTTGGGGGTAAAACATACGACATTATAAAATCCATGTACACAAACAACAAGTGTGCGGTTAAAATTGGCAAAAAACACACACATTTCTTCACACAGGGTCGTGGGGTGAGACAGGGATGCAGCTTAAGCCCCACCCTCTTCAACATATATATCAACGAATTGGCGCGGGCACTAGAACAGTCTGCAGCACCCGGTCTCACCCTACTAGAATCCGAAGTCAAATGTCTACTGTTTGCTGATGATCTGGTGCTTCTGTCACCAACCAAGGAGGGCCTACAGCAGCACCTAGATCTTCTGCACAGATTCTGTCAGACCTGGGCCCTGACAGTAAATCTCAGTAAGACCAAAATAATGGTGTTCCAAAAAAGGTCCAGTCACCAGGACCACAAATTCCATCTAGACACCGTTGCCCTAGAGCACACAAAAAACTATACATACCTCGGCCTAAACATCAGCACCACAGGTAACTTCCACAAAGCTGTGAACGATCTGAGAGACAAGGCAAGAAGGGCCTTCTATGCCATCAAAAGGAACATAAATTTCAACATACCAATTAGGATCTGGCTAAAAATACTTGAATCAGTCATAGAGCCCATTGCCCTTTATGGTTGTGAGGTCTGGGGTCCGCTCACCAACCAAGATTTCACAAAATGGGACAAACACCAAATTGAGACTCTGCATGCAGAATTCTGCAAAAATATCCTCCGTGTACAACGTAGAACACCAAATAATGCATGCAGAGCAGAATTAGGCCGATACCCACTAATTATCAAAATCCAGAAAAGAGCCGTTAAATTCTACAACCACCTAAAAGGAAGCGATTCCCAAACCTTCCATAACAAAGCCATCACCTACAGAGAGATGAACCTGGAGAAGAGTCCCCTAAGCAAGCTGGTCCTAGGGCTCTGTTCACAAACACAAACACACCCCACAGAGCCCCAGGACAACAGCACAATTAGACCCAACCAAATCATGAGAAAACAAAAAGATAATTACTTGACACATTGGAAAGAATTAACAAAAAAACAGAGCAAACTAGAATGCTATTTGGCCCTAAACAGAGAGTACACAGTGGCAGAATACCTGACCACTGTGACTGACCCAAACTTAAGGAAAGCTTTGACTATGTACAGACTCAGTGAGCATAGCCTTGCTATTGAGAAAGGCCGCCGTAGGCAGACATGGCTCTCAAGAGAAGACAGGCTATGTGCACACTGCCCACAAAATGAGGTGGAAACTGAGCTGCACTTCCTAACCTCCTGCCCAATGTATGACCATATTAGAGAGACATATTTCCCTCAGATTACACAGATCCACAAAGAATTTGAAAACAAATCCAATTTTGATAAACTCCCATATCTACTGGGAGAAATTCCACAGTGTGCCATCACAGCAGCAAGATTTGTGACCTGTTGCCACAAGAAAAGGGCAACCAGTGAAGAACAAACACCATTGTAAATACAACCCATATTTATGCTTATTTATTTTAACTTGTGTGCTTTAACCATTTGTACATTGTTACAACACTGTATATATATAATATAACATTTGTAATGTCTTTATTGTTTTGAAACTTCTGTATGTGTAATGTTTACTGTTAATTTGTATTGTTTATTTCACTTTTGTATAATATCTACCTCACTTGCTTTGGCAATGTTAACACATGTTTCCCATGCCAATAAAGCCCCTTGAATTGAATTGAATTGAATTGAATTGAATTGAGAGAGAGAGAGAGAGAGAGAGAGAGAGAGAGAGAGAGAGAGAGAGAGAGAGAGAGAGAGAGGAAAAGCAATGGTATGGAGGAACACAGTAGGTGGGGAAAGAGCAGTCCCCCAAACCGGCCCGGATCACAACCCTGTCAGAAATGTTTTTTCAGCCCAGTGAGCCCACTAACCTGGTAGAGTACTGAACACTCTTAATGGGTTGGAACAGAACAGCACAACAGGCTCACAAGTTACAATTAACTCAGCTAAGAGTGAGAAAACATGTTTATGGAGAAAAGCAATAGAGGGATGGTTAAAGGATGGAGGGATGGTTAATGGATGGAGGGATGGTTAAAGAGATGGAGGGATGGTTAAAGGATGGAGGGATGGTTAAAGAGATGGAGGGATGGTTAAAGAGATGGAGGGATGGTTAAAGAGATGGAGGGATGGTTAAAGAGATGGAGGGATGGTTAAAGAGATGGAGGGATGGTTAAGGGGATGGTTAAAGGATGGAGGGATGGTTAAAGGATGAGGGATGGTTAAAGGATGGAGGGATGGTTAAAGAGATGGAGGGATGGTTAAAGAGATGGAGGGATGGTTAAGGGGATGGTTAAAGGATGGAGGGATGGTTAAAGGATGAGGGATGGTTAAAGGATGGAGGGATGGTTAAAGGATGGAGGGATGGTTAAAGGATGGAGGGATGGTTAAAGGATGGGGGATGGTTAAAGGATGGAGGGATGGTTAAAGGATGGAGGGATGGTTAAAGGATGGAGGGATGGTTAAAGGATGGAGGGATGGTTAAAGGGATGGTTAAAGGGATGGAGGGATGGTTAAGGGGATGGTTAAAGGATGGAGGGATGGTTAAAGGATGGAGGGATGGTTAAAGGATGGAGGGATGGTTAAAGGATGGGGGATGGTTAAAGGATGGAGGGATGGTTAAAGGATGGAGGGATGGTTAAAGGATGGGGGATGGTTAAAGGATGGAGGGATGGTTAAAGGATGGAGGGATGGTTAAAGGATGGAGGGATGGTTAAAGGATGGAGGGATGGTTAAAGGGATGGTTAAAGGGATGGAGGGATGGTTAAGTGGATGGTTAAAGGATGGAGGGATGGTTAAATGATGGAGGGATGGTTAAAGGATGGAGGGATGGTTAAAGGATGGAGGGATGGTTAAAGGATGGGGGATGGTTAAAGGATGGAGGGATGGTTAAAGGATGGAGGGATGGTTAAAGGATGGAGGGATGGTTAAAGGATGGAGGGATGGTTAAAGGGATGGTTAAAGGGATGGAGGGATGGTTAAGGGGATGGTTAAAGGATGGAGGGATGGTTAAAGGATGGAGGGATGGTTAATGGATGGGGGGATGGTTAAAGGATGGAGGGATGGTTAATGGATGGAGGGATGGTTAAAGGATGGAGGGATGGTTAAAGGATGGAGGGATGGTTAAAGGATGGATGGATGGTTAAAGGGATGGTTAAAGGGATGGTTAAAGGGATGGTTAAAGGGATGGAGGGATGGTTAAGGGGATGGTTAAAGGATGGAGGGATGGTTAAAGGATGGAGGGATGGTTAAAGGGATGGTTAAAGGGATGGTTAAAGGGATGGTTAAAGGGATGGAGGGATGGTTAAGGGGATGGTTAAAGGAATAGAGGGATGGTTAAAGGATGTAGGGATGGTTAAAGGGATGGAGGGATGGTTAAAGGATGGAGGGATGGTTAAAGGGATGGAGGGATGGTTAAAGGATGGAGGGATGGTTAAAGGGATGGAGGGATGGTTAAAGGATGGAGGGATGGTTAATGGATGGAGGGATGGTTAAAGAGATGAAGGGATGGTTAAAGGGATGGAGGGATGGTTAAAGGATGGAGGGATGGTTAAAGGACGGAGGGATGGTTAAAGGATGGAGGTATGGTGAAAGGATGGAGGGATGGTTAATGGATGGAGGGATGGTTAAAGGGATGGAGGGATGGTTAAAGAGATGGAGGGATGGTTAAAGGGATGGAGGGATAGTTAAAGGATGGAGGGATGGTTAATGGATGGAGGGATGGTTAAAGGGATGGTTAAAGGATGGAGGGCTGGTTAAAGGGATGGTTAATGGATTGATGGATGGTTAAAGGGATGGTTAAAAGGATGGAAGGATGGTTAAAGGATGGAGGGATGGTTAAATGGGTGGTTAAAGGTTGGAGGGATGGTTAAAGGAATGGTTAAGGATGGAGGGATGGTTAAAGGATGGAGGGATGGTTAAAGGAATGGTTAAAGGATGGAGAGATGGTTGAAAGGATGGAGGGATGTTTAAAGGGATGGTTAAAGGATGGAGGGGTGGTTAAATGGGTGGAGGGATGGTTAAAGGGATGGAGGGATGGTTAAACGATGAGGGATGGTTAAAGGGATGGAGGGATGGTTAAAGGGATGGAGGGATGGTTAAACGATGAGGGATGGTTAAAGGGATGGAGGGATGGTTAAAGGATGGAGGGATAGTTAAAGGGATGGTTAAAGGGATATTTAAAGGATGGAGGGATGGTTAAAGGGATGGCTAAAGTTTGGTGGGATGGTTAAGGGGATGGTTAAAGGATGGAGTGATGGTTAAACGGATGGATGGATAGTTAAAGGATTGAGGGATGGTTAAAGTGATGGTTAAATGATGGAGGGATGGTTAAAGGGATGGTTAAAGGATGTAGGGATGGTTTAAGGTATGGAGGGATGGTTAAAGGATGGAGGGATGGTTTAAGGTATGGAGGGATGGTTAAAGGATGGAGGGATGGTTAATGGATGGAGGGATGGTAAAAGGGATGGTTAAAGGATGGAGGGATGGTTAAATGATGGAGGGATGGTTAAAGGGATGGAGGGATGGTTAAAGGATGGAGGGATGGTTAAAGGATGGAGGGATGGTTAAAGGATGGAGGGATGGTTAAAGGATGGAGGGATGGTTAAAGGATGGAGGGATGGTTAAGGGGTGGAGGGATAATTAAAGGATGGAGGGATGGTTAAAGGGATGGTTAAAAGATGGAGGGATGGTTAAAGGGATGGTTAATGGATTGATGGATGGTTAAAGGGATGGTTAAAAGGATGGAAGGATGGTTAAAGGATGGAGGGATGGTTAAATGGGTGGTTAAAGGTTGGAGGGATGGTTAAAGGAATGGTTAAGGATGGAGGGATGGTTAAAGGAATGGTTAAGGATGGAGGGATGGTTAAAGGATGGAGGGATGGTTAAAGGAATGGTTAAAGGATGGAGAGATGGTTGAAAGGATGGAGGGATGTTTAAAGGGATGGTTAAAGGATGGAGGGGTGGTTAAATGGGTGGTTAATGGTTGGAGGGATGGTTAAAGGGATGGAGGGATGGTTAAAGGGATGGAGGGATAGTTAAAGGATGGAGGGATGGTTAAACGATGAGGGATGGTTAAAGGGATGGAGGGATGGTTAAAGGATGGAGGGATGGTTAAAGGGATGGAGGGATGGTTAAAGGGATGGAGGGATAGTTAAAGGATGGAGGGATGGTTAAAGGATGGAGGGATGGTTAAAGGGATGGAGGGATAGTTAAAGGATGGAGGGATGGTTAAACGATGAGGGATGGTTAAAGGGATGGAGGGATGGTTAAAGGATGGAGGGATAGTTAAAGGGATGGTTAAAGGGATATTTAAAGGATGGAGGGATGGTTAAAGGGATGGCTGAAGTTTGGTGGGATGGTTAAGGGGATGGTTAAAGGATGGAGTGATGGTTAAACGGATGGATGGATAGTTAAAGGATTGAGGGATGGTTAAAGTGATGGTTAAATGATGGAGGGATGGTTAAAGGGATGGTTAAAGGATGGAGGGATGGTTTAAGGTATGGAGGGATGGTTAAAGGATGGAGGGATGGTTAATGGATGGAGGGATGGTTAAAGGATGGAGGGATGGTAAAAGGGATGGTTAAATGATGGAGGGATGGTTAAAGGGATGGAGGCATGGTTAAAGGGATGGAGGGATGGTTAAAGGATGGAGGGATGGTTAAAGGATGGAGGGATGGTTAAAGGATGGAGGGATGGTTAAAGGATGGAGGGATGGTTAAAGGATGAAGGAATGGTTAAAGGACGGATGGATGGTTAAAAGGATGGAGAGATGGTTAAAGGGATGGTTAAAGTATGGAGGGATGGTTAAAGGATAGAGGGATGATTAAATGGTTGAAGGGATGGTTAAATGGATGGTGGGATGGTTAAAGGGATGGTGGGATGGTTAAAGGGATGGAGGGATAGTTAAATGGAGGGTTAAAGGGATGGAGGGATGGTTAAAGGCTGGAGGGATGGTTAAAGGGATGGCTAAAATATGTAGGGATTGTTAAAGGGATGGAGGGATGGTTAAAGGGATTGTTAAAAGGATGGAGGAATGGTTAAAGGTATGGCTAAAGGATGGAGGGATGGTTAAAGGGATGGTTAAAAGGATGGCGGGATGGTTAAAGGGATGGCTAAAGGATGGAGGGATGGTTAAAGGGATGGTTAAAAGGATGGCGGGATGGTTAAAGGGATGGCTAAAGGATGGAGAGATGGTTAAAGGATGGAGGGATGGTTAAAACCTCTGAAGGAGGGGGATTGGAGGGACGCCATGTGCGACTGACGTGTTTTCCGTTTGCTCCCGTGGTATTTTTAAAGTTTATGTGAATTTTGCAGCAGAACCGTATTTATTTTCTTATATTATTTTGGTGATCCCTTCCCGTAAAAACCAAGACTACTTTACTTCCAAATGTCAGCATGTCGACGAAACATAAGGCCAAAAGCATGACTTTGAGAAAACCCGGCCTACAAGACACACTCTCATCACCGCCCTCCCCTGAGCCTGACGGCCCGGGGACTGATACTTTACCCGGGGGGGCGGCTTGGCCTGGCGGCGCTGAAGTGAACATTCTCGAGGCCATCAAACTACTACGCTCAAACTACTACAATGAAAACGGAGGTGGTTGCTACGATTGAGGCCCGAGCATTCAGTCATTTTAATTTCATTGTATTGAGGTTTTACTATACTCCTGTGTTTTCTAGGCTGTCTTGCTCACCTATTCAGTTTGTTTACATAGTGTCTCAGTGACTCAAAATATTCTTGGTTATTTGCTTACTGCATCCGTATGCATTGACCCAGTAAACAGTAAATGCTTCCCGAGGCGACACGTTTTTTGGGGTCTTCACTTAAATTTTAAAAGTTCTGAGCGTCATTTATGCCCAGCAAGCGTTCAACGTTGCGCACACATAGTTTTTTGGTCTTGGTTGTAAGCTGTCTTACTACGATTTCCTTACTTCAAATTAGGTTTTCGGCTGAGAGCCTTTATACATTTTATTTATTTTCTTTATTTTCTCTCTCAAATGCCTGTTATAAGACTGGGAATATAATTATATACATCTGCAAGTGGTGCTTTTGTAATTTCGTCTGCACAAGGGATTCACTTTTATTTTTTTTTATTTAAAAAATGATTATCTCTTTTTGCTGTTTGATCCACTAACAAAACGCGACTTTAAAGAGCGGGACTGTGGGTTTAGGTTTAAGACCGCACTCTCACAGACATACTGTGCGAAGAGAACATGTTCTATTTAGGCTTGTACCTCGTTTGGGGAGGTATTGTCTGGGATGGGGGGAGGGGGTGGGGGGAGGGGTTGAATTGTTCAGTTCTAATGTTGTCATTCTGTCTTTTTTGGGTTTTTTTCTGTACTTTTTCCAAACATCTACCACCGTACATTATTACTCTGAGACAAGTTATTCTGGGGTTTTTGGGCGCTCATTGCTTTTCCATTCTATGCTCTAATGACAGGGTTGTATAACGGGAATGCCCAGAGGGGCCGAAACAATGCGATCAAGTACATTTCGTGGAACACCAAAGGGGTTAATAACCCAGTGAAGCATAAGAGGGTGTTGACACACTTAAAGGGTTTGAATGCAAATGTTGCATTTCTACAAGAGACTCACTTGAGGACTGGTGAGCACTTTAGGATGCGTAGGGACTGGGTTGGTCAAGTGTTCCACTCTAACTTTCATAGTAAATCAAGAGGGGCTGCCATTTTGGTTGATAAAGCCACTCCCTTTGTAGCTTCTGAGGTTATCGCTGATCCTAAGGGACGATACGTCATAGTAACCGGTAAACTGTTTTCTACCCCTCTTGTTTTGGCTAGTGTTTATGCTCCCAATTGGGATGACACAAGTTTCATTTCTTCCTTTTTGTCTGCTATACCCAATTTAGATTCTCATTTGTTGATTTTAGGGGGGGATTTCAACTGCAAAATGTCCCCAGTTCTTGACAAGTCCTCACGAACAACTACAGGCCCATCTAAATGTGCCCTACTTATTCAAGCCTTTCTTCAGAAATATGCCATGTTTGAGGCCTGGCGTTTCCTACATCCTACAGATAGACAGTATTCCTTTTATTCTAATGTTCATCAAACATACTCCCGGATTGATTACTTCTTTTTGGACAAAAAACTTCTGCCTAACCTTCGGCAGTGTACTTACAAGAGTATTGTTATTTCTGACCATTCAACATTAGTGCTTGAACTAGAGTTTCCCCAGCGACCTCCTATGTGTTATCAATGGCGTCTTAACCCCATTTTACTCTCAGATAAGGAGTTTGTCAATTTCATTTCTTCTGAAATCACCTTATTCCTAGAAACTAATTCAACACCAGGTATGCCCTGCTCTACCATATGGGAGTCTCTCAAAGCATACCTACGTGGCCAAATTATTTCTTATACAGCCAACCAAAACAGAGTTCGCTCTCAGCGACTTCGGGACCTGAGCGAATCCATAGCCACATTGGATGAGAAGTATGCTACGGTTCCTTCCTCTGATCTGCATAAAGAGCGCCAACTACTCCAATCTGAATTTGATGAGCTTTCTACCAGGCAAGCTGAACAGTTACTCTTGCGAGCTCGGTACAGAGTGTATGAACAAGGCGACAAGGCCAGTAAACTCCTTGCACATCAGATCCGTAAATCTGAGGCCTCACGTTTAATCCCACAAATAAGGACCCCGTCTGGTGCCACCACAGTTATACATAAAGAGATCAATGATCAATTCAAACAATTTTACTCTGCGCTATACACCTCTGAATCCCCTCAAGACCCTTTGCTGATTGATTCCTTCTTTAATGGCCTGAATATGCCTTCAATTGATACAGACACCCATGACTGTCAAGAAGAAGAATTTACACCTGAGGAGATTGCAACAGCAGTGTCCGCAATGAAAAGTGGTAAATCACCGGGTCCGGATGGTTTTCCAACCGAATTTTACAGGACGTTTTCTGGTCTGCTTTGCCCATTCTTGTCTCGACTATTTGCAGAGTGCCTTAATACCTCAAAGCTACCGCCTAGTCTTTATCAGGCTTCAATTTCATTACTATTAAAGAAAAACAAAGACCCCCTGGAATGTGGATCCTATCGCCCAATCTCGCTTTTAAACTGTGATTACAAAATCCTAGCCAAGCTTTTAGCCATCCGTATGGAAGGCTCGCTGCATCAAGTAATACACTCTGACCAGACTGGCTTTGTGAGAAATAGGCATTTGTTTTTCAATATTAGGCGCCTTATGAATATACTGTACTCCCCAGCGTCGGAGGACCCAGAGGTGGTGGTCTCACTTGATGCAGAAAAAGCGTTTGACCGCGTTGAGTGGGATTACCTAACAGCTACCCTTTATAGATTTGGCTTTGGCCCCAAATTCATTGCGTGGATAAAGATTCTTTATTTTTCCCCCATGGCTTCGGTACGGACTAACAACTTGTCCTCTGACTATTTTCCCTTGCACCGCGGATCCAGACAGGGCTGTCCACTCTCCCCCTTGTTGTTTGCTTTGGCAATCGAACCTCTCGCCATTGCACTACGCTCTAATGATGCCATTCAAGGAATAAGCAGGACGGGCTCAGAGCAGAAAGTCTCGCTATATGCGGATGACCTCCTTTTGTTTATCTCTAACGCTGATACCTCATTGCCACGCGCCTTATCTGTTCTTAAAAGGTTTGGATCAATCTCAGGGTACAAGCTGAATCTAGGCAAGAGTGAGCTTTTTCCTGTAAACAAGGCTGCTTTAAAGTGCTCTTTTACAAGTTCTCAGTTTAGGATTGTCCGGGATCAATTCACCTACTTGGGAGTTAAAGTGACAAGGAAATATTCAAATCTGTTTCAGGAAAACTTGGTTGCTCTAGCAGACAGTTTGAAACAATCTTTTACTTTTTGGAATGCGCTACCTCTTTCTCTTATCGGAAGGATTAATGTCATTAAAATGAGTGTGTTGCCCAAATTTCTATATTTATTTCAATGTTTACCCATTTTTATTCCAAAATCTTTTTTTATTTCACTGGATCAAACATTCATGCATTTTATTTGGGATGGCAAGGTACCACGGATTGGTAGAAAACATTTACAGAAGCCTAAGTCATTGGGGGGTTTAGCTCTACCAAATTTTCAGACATACTATTGGGCTGCAAATTTCAGAGCCCTTCTGTACTGGCTGCAGACTGATCCTACTGGCCCTAGACCAATCTGGGTCCAGATGGAGTCTGAATCGTGTAAACCTGCTGCACTTTCTTCTGTGTTGTGCTCGTCTCTCCCAGTGTCCCTAGGCAAAAGGTGTGTCAACCCAATTGTAAAGCAGTCTCTTAAAATTTGGAATCAGTTCCGTTTAGCCTTTGGCCTCCGAGGCCCAATCCGAGGCCCAATTTGGCCTCTATCAGGCCCAATCAATCAGAACATTTTATTTCCTCCATCTTTGAATGATGGGGCTTTTGGCATCTGGCACTCACTAGGCCTCTCCTCACTAGCCCAATTATTCTTTGATGATACATTTGCCTCTTTTGCTCAGCTACAGGAAAGGTTCAACCTCCCCCAATCCCACTTTTTCCGCTATCTCCAGACTAGGAACTTTGTCAGAGCTAACACACCTGAATTTCCCCATAGGCCTGCGAATACAGCTATAGAGAGCATCCTGGAGCTGAACAAGCTTCCTAGGGGCGCAATTTCAGATGTATATGCAATCATTCATGACTTACAGAACCCTTCTTTGGTGCCTTTAAAGACTCGATGGGAAAAGGATTTGGGCGAGGAACTTGGGGAAGACACCTGGGAATCTGTGCTGCGCAGGGTGCATTCGTCCTCTTTTAGCACTAGACACAGCCTCATTCAATTCAAGGTGGTTCACCGTATCCACTGGTCTGGGGCCAGACTTGGAAGAATATTCTCTGATTTTGATCCTACCTGTGTCAGATGTAAAATTGAACCAGCCACACTGTTGCATATGTTCTGGGGCTGTCATAAACTGTCAGGTTTCTGGGAATTAATATTTAAATGTTTCTCTGATATATATAACACTGTTATAGATCCCTCTCCCCTTACAGCCCTTTTTGGAGTACTGCCCATAGGTACCCCCCTGTCAAGAATCCAGTCGGACACTGTTGCTTATACAACTCTTTTAGCTAGACGGCTAATACTACAGAACTGGAAGATGGCAGCTCCCCCATCTTATAAATATTGGGTGAGAGATGTGTTGTGCTCTCTGAAACTAGAAAAAATTCAATTCAATTCACGTGGGAACCCCAAACTGTTTAATGAGGCTTGGGCTCCATTCCGGTCTTACTTTAAACAGTCCATCCTCTGATGGCATTCCTATTAAAACCAAAATAAGTCTGTATTTGACCCCCCTGTGACTTAGAGGTTGGATGAGCATTTCTCTGTGTTTTTTTCTGGGGTGGGGCTGGGGGGCATTAAGGTTGATGTGCTTATTGATTGTGACCTGTGGATGCCTTGTTCATCTTGCCCGGGCAGAGACTAAGGTGTGAGCTTGTTTTTCCCAGTTATTTTTATTTTTTAATTCTGTTCACGCCTACATAAAATTATTATTATTCATTTTTTATTTTAAAGCATTGACTGCCTTGACTGTCTGTGAGTGGTTGCATTTCTCCACCCCATCCCTTGACTGTTTACAGGAACAATGGTGAGGTGTTTGCTCTGTCCCTGTAACGGCTGTCGTAGTCGTTCTCCTCCTCAGACGAGGAGGAGCATGGATCGGACCAAGATGCGGATTGGTAAGTATTCATTATTTAATGGAAAAACAACAAACACTACAAAATACAAAAACCAACAAACGTGACTAACCCGAAACAGTCCTGTGTGGCCCAAACACTGACACAGGAACAAACACCCACAAAACACAAGTGAAACCCTGGCTGCCTTAGTATGATTCTCAATCAGGGACAACGATTGACAGCTGTCTCTGATTGAGAATCATACCAGGCCGAACACAAAATCCCAACATAGAAAATCAAACCTAGACCAACCCACCCAACTCACGCCCTGACCAACTAAAACAAATACATGACAAAGGAAAACAGGTCAGGAACGTGACAGAACCCCCCCCTTAAGGTGCGAACTCCGGGCGCACCAGCACAAAGTCTAGGGGAGGGTCTGGGTGGGCGTCTGTCCACGGTGGCGGCTCTGGCGCTGGTCGTGGTCCCCACCCCACCATAGTCAACCCCCGCTTCCGTGGCCTCCTCCCAATATTCACCCTCCATGTCAATCCCACTATTCCAAAGGGCAGTAACAGACTGAGGGGTAGCACCTGACTGAGGGGTAGCACCTGACTGAGGGGTAGCACCTGACTGAGGGGTAGCACCTGACTGAGGGGTAGCTCCGGGCTGAGGGACGGCAGCTCCGGGCTGAGGGACGGCAGCTCCGGACTGGCTGGCTCTGGCGGATCCTGGCTGGCTGGCTCTGGCGGATCCTGGCTGGCTGGCTCTGGCGGATCCTGGCTGGCTGGCGGATCCTGGCTGGCTGGCTCTGGCGGATCCTGGCTGGCTGGCTCTGGCGGATCCTGGCTGGCTGGCTCTGGCTGGTCCTGGCTGGACGGCTCTGGCTGGTCCTGGCTGGACGGCTCTGGCTGGTCCTGGCTGGACGGCTCTGGCTGGTCCTGGCTGGACGGCTCTGGCTGGTCCTGGCTGGACGGCTCTGGCTGGTCCTGGCTGGACGGCTCTGGCAGGTCCTGGCTGGACGGCTCTGGCTGGTCCTGGCTGGACGGCTCTGGCTGGTCCTGGCTGGACGGCTCTGGCAGGTCCTGGCTGGACGGCTCTGGCTGGTCCTGGCTGGACGGCTCTGGCTGGTCCTGGCTGGCTGACGGCTCGGGACAAACGGGCAGCTCTGACAGCTCGGGACAGACGGGCAGTTCTGAACAGACGGGCAGCTCTGACGGCTCGGGACAGACGGGCAGCGCTGGGCAGGCAGACAGTTCAGACCACGCTGAGCAGGCAAGCAGCGCAGGCGGCGTTGGGCAGATGGCCGACTCTGACCTGCTGAGGCGCACAGTAGGCCTGGTGCGTGGTGCCGGAACTGGAGGCACTGGGCTGGAGACACGCACCACAGGGAGAGTGCGTGGAGGAGGAACAGGGCTCTGGAAACGCACTGGAAGCCTGGTGCGTGGTGTTGGCACTGATGGTACTGGGCTGGGGTGGGAAGGTGGCGCCGGATATACCGGACCGTGAAGGAGGACACGCGCTCTTGAGCACCGAGCCTCCCCAACCCTACCAGGTTGAATGGTCCCCGTAGCCCTGCCAGTGCGGCGAGGTGGAATAGCCCGCACTGGGCTATGCAGGCGAACCGGGGACACCACCCGTAAGGCTGGTGCCATGTACGCCGGCCCGAGGAGACGTACTGGAGGCCAGATATGTTGGGCCGGCTTCATGGCACCCGGCTCGATGCCCAACCTAGCCCTCCCAGTGCGGCAAGGTGGAATAGCCCGCACTGGGCTAAGCACGCGTACTGGGGACACCGTGCGCTCCACCGCATAACACGGTGTCTGACCAGTACGACGCCCTCTCACTCCACGGTAAGCCCGGGGAGTTGGCTCGGGTATCCAACCCGGCTTCGCCACACTCCCCTTTAGCCTCCCCCCAAGAAATTTTTGGGTGAGCCTCTCGGGCTTCCAGCCGCTCTGCCTTGCTTTCGCCTCATAAAACCTCCTCTCCGCTTTTGCTGCCTCCAGCTCCGCTTTGGGGCGGCGACACTCCTCTGGCTCTGCCCAGGGTCCTTTCCCGTCTAGGATTTCCTCCCAAGTCCATTCCTCTTTTCCCCATTGCTGTTGTTCTTGCCTTCCTTCTCCACTCCGCTTGGTCCTGTTTTGGTGGGTGTTTCTGTAACGGCTGTCGTAGTCGTTCTCCTCCTCAGACGAGGAGGAGCATGGATCGGACCAAGATGCGGATTGGTAAGTATTCATTATTTAATGGAAAAACAACAAACACTACAAAATACAAAAACCAACAAACGTGACTAACCCGAAACAGTCCTGTGTGGCCCAAACACTGACACAGGAACAAACATCCACAAAACACAAGTGAAACCCTGGCTGCCTTAGTATGATTCTCAATCAGGGACAACGATTGACAGCTGTCTCTGATTGAGAATCATACCAGGCCGAACACAAAATCCCAACATAGAAAATCAAACCTAGACCAACCCACCCAACTCACGCCCTGACCAACTAAAACAAATACATGACAAAGGAAAACAGGTCAGGAACGTGACAGTCCCTATACTATAGATTGCCCTTTAACCTTTTGTAGCCTTCTGCCTGGTGTGTTTAACTTGTCTAAAGTATGGTATCTTTAAAGTTATTTTTTTTATATGTATTATTTGTATTTTTTCTAGTTGAGTATATTATTTATATTGCTTTGTCTTGTCTGTGTGTGTAAAACTTAATAAACAGAGTTTTCAACAAAAAAAAACTCTGAAGGATTTGTGCCTAAAATGCGCCTAAATTTGCGCCTAAACATTCACATTGCAGGGTGGGGAAAGTATGTGAACGCTTGGATTTAATAACTGGTTGACCCTCCTTTGGCAGCAATAACCTCAACCAAACGTTTTCTGTAGTTGCGGATCAGACCTGCACAACGGTCAGGAGGAATTTTGGACCATTCCTCTTTACAAAACTGTTTCAGTTCAGCAATATTCTTGGGATATCTGGTGTGAACTGCTCTCTTGAGGTCATGCCACAGCATCTCAATGGGGTTGAGGTCAGGACTCTGACTGGACCACTCCAGAAGACGTACTTTCTTCTGTTGAAGCCATTCTGTTGTTAATTTACTTCTGTGTTTTGGGTTGTTGTCCTGTTGCATCACCCAACTTCTGTTGAGCTTCAATTGGCGAACAGATAGCCTAACATTGTCCTGCAAAATGTCTTGATACATTTAGGAATTCATTTTTCTGTCGATAATAGCAAGCTGTCCAGGCCCTGAGGCAGCAAAGCAGCCCCAAACCA